>NC_134693.1:142520812-142593312 GCF_050947455.1 Rhinoderma darwinii
GTTTTTTTTGTAAATAAATCTTCATTATTGTATAATGAAAAGTTCTAATAGACTTAGTATTTCATTTCCTCACCATTTTCAATATCTCTGCTTGCTCTTAGTGAATGGGAAAAGTCATAGGACTCCATAGGGAAACTCAGTATGGACCCCACACCCCAACTGAGAGCTCCAACAAATGTACACATTTTTTATTATGTTAATATTCACCATAATTTTATAACAGATCCTTATAGGTGTCGTGGAAGTCAATGGCTCAAAATATATTAAACTGAAATTTAGATGTGTTGATAGAGGAGATATAACACACAGACTCTGCTGGTATGCTCAAAATACTCCTCTGGGGGTTTATTGCCAAATTCAATTACAATAATAGCATTCAAAAGGGGTGTAGACTTGAGGTCAACCAATCAGAGGCAATGTGACAATAACTCTTATTCAGCCAATAACTGACCATGAGAATATTTCAAATACATAATTATAATTCTTCATTAAAATGCTAACATTAGGTAACACTTGGGGACAAGCGCACAATGGGGTGGTGTTAACTATTCTTTCCCATGAGGGAGTTTGTTGCGATAACGACAAATAGTTGCATTTTATGTCTGGGCATTCAGCCAACCCGCTAGCCATGGAGGCATGAAGACCACACGATGAACACAAAAAGATAACACATTTCTTTGAGACTCGAGCAGAACTATTTAGAGGAAAGGTCATTAAAATAATGGAGAATACAGATCTTAGTAATCCGGCCTCCTGCTTGATAATTCATAATGTATTTAATACAGAGAATATAAGCAAATAGACCGTCCTTCACATGGGGGGAACTCAAGCCAAACATGCCGCCAATCTGCGGGCAGCGTGTTATAGAGCAGGAGGAGCGGAGCAGATTGATATATAGTTTTGTGAGAAAAGATTTAGAATAACTTGTCATTTATTGATTTAAAGTTCTGCTTCCTGTGGGATAGAGTCCAGGGGGCGGGCTCACTCAATGATTGGCAGATTTTTACATAGGCACACAAGCAGGAAAGGCTGTCAATCAGTGATTAGGACCGCCCACTCGACTCTTTATCTGAGAGGCAGAATAAATGGATAAAATACAGGTTAATCTGAATCTTTTCCCACAAAACTATATATCAATGTACTCCGCTCCTCCTGCTGTATAATATGCTGCCCGCAGACTGGACGGCTTGTAAATCCAATGGTCTAGTATAGATTTTTCTGCTGCCATCAGCATCACACGCGTTCTATAATCTCGAAATCAGAGTTTATCCTTTACATTTAACTTCCTATCTGAATGGAGAATATGCGACAATGTGGCCCTAGATATTCGTGTCCCATTTCATTTATTTACTTACTTTGTTATTTCTTCCCCAAAGCCGTGTAGTTTTGGGCAGAACCGGAGCCCAGGTAATAAATCGGCTTTTTCTTTATAGAATTTTGGACGTTTCTGTTTGTATCCCTGGATAGATTGTTGCAATGTTTCATCCAGCGAATAAACGGCCTGATGAATTATCCTCCGATACATTTCTCTCCAATTCTCAGAAATTTCTTTCGTTACTTTGTGTAAAACTTTAACAATCCTCTCATAAATTTCCTCTCTTCCTCACTTGCTGTTGATGGATCTGGTTTAGGCTAAAATCACAAGTTTGTCCTTTTCCAACATTTTTATAAGTAGGAAAATAGAGGAATTTGTTAATAAACGACTTGCACACCGCACGACTGTGACGCCTCAACAACTTTATACGTCTCGTATGTCGGAGAAAGCGGAGCAGGTGCTTCATAAATACGGCGCTCAGCCTGAACAGCATATATTATAATATATTTACGCCAGACATAATCACATTGAGGAATCTCCCTTGTACAGCTCTACATCCCCCTGTACACAGAACATAATAAACACTGCCTGCAGCTACCACTAGGGGGGCTCCCTCTAACCATGGGCATAACCAATGACTGCAGGGAATGTTACTATGGAGACACATAAGTCTGCATAGGAGTTGTAGACACAAAAGAGATGATTTTTTTAATCAGAAGCATCTGTAGAGGTGGGCATTGGAAATAAACAAGAATGTTTCCATTCATTGACAGCAAGCAAAGGTTAGGAAAATGAAAAAAAAAATGGATGCACAAACGTAGTCTATTCTGTAGCTGTGATTTGCTACTTGAAGTTGTTCGTTTTGCGGACACCACTTGTCAGTATTTTCTGTGTGATTTCCGTTTCCTCTCATCAGACCGCCATCGGAATTATCGCCTGCAAAGTTCAAATCCATCTGCTCTTCTTCACACACAAGGACGTGGAAAAACAGGAAGAGATAATGAAGGAATTACGGGAAGCCGCAAAGGAATTACGGGGGAAGGTCAGTGATAAATGTGCGCAGAGCACGGAAATTTACAGCAAGAAAGTCTCCATCATCACAGAAAGATTCGCAGCGAAGCGGAAATTGTAGATATTAGTTTATAAGATGGTGACTTAAATGTGATGATCAAATCTGCGATCCTTCAGAGACAAGTTGATCGGGCCCCTGCAATCAGCTGTTATCAATGAGGAGCAGCAATGTAAAGGTGTGTATTCCTGTAGCGCCACTGCAGGTAGAATGAAGTATTGCATGGCGCTCATTATATCAGTGTGCAGAGCTGAATAGATAATGGCAATCCTTCAGGGACTAGATAGGCAGCGTCTTAAAGGGGGTCGTCTATCAGAGGGTCCCCTACTATCAGCTCAACACTCCCTCATAGGGCAAAGGAGAAGAGGTTGTCTGGACCCGAGGCGCCCGTAATGGGTTACAAAAGATGATAATTATAGTAGCTGTAATAATAATTATACTAATAACGATAATGATAATTCAGGTGGCGTGGTAAAATGCGCCAAATTTACTAAAGGCGTGCAGAATTTGCATAAACACATTGGGGCAGATGTACTAATGTGTCTGCAGCTCGAATGTTGCTGAACTTGCACCAACATCTGGCGCATCTTGGTGCAGTTTTTCGCATTTCTTGGTAAACCAGATGTTTGCACCTCACTCGACACTTTTTAAAAGTGTTCCTTAAAAGAGGTGTGGCTTAACCAGAAGAGGGTGTGGCTTAACTGAGAGAGGGTGTGGCTTAAGATGCGCCATCGTGCACCAAAAAAACGGCCACAAAGTTCTATTGCAAACTACTAAAGCCAAGTCAAAGGTGGTACAAGACGGAAAAAAGTGTCTAGCAGGTCAAAGACGCGCCAAACTCATCATCCAGCGTTCACCACTGCCTGGTCTGAGTTCACACTGTCTGAATCATGCACCGCATTAGTACACGTGCCCCATTATTGCCGGCCAAGAGGTGATAGAAGGCAGAGAAAGGTTTATAACGGGCCTAGCAAGCTGCACATGTGACCAATTATCCTGAATACAGAGCAGACATGACTAGTAGATCCTCCAGGGCAAATCTCCTGAATACAGACCAGACATGACTAGTAGATCCTTAGGGCAAATCTCCTGAATACAGAACAGACATGACTAGTAGATCCTCCAGGGCAAATCTCCTGAATACAGAGCAGACATGACTAGTAGATCCTCCAGGGCAAATCTCCTGAATACAGAACAGACATGACTAGTAGATCCTTCAGGGCAAATCTCCTAAATACAGAGCAGACATGACTAGTAGATCCTTCAGGGCAAATCTCCTAAATACAGAGCAGACATGACTAGTAGATCCTCCAGGGCAAAGCCCCTAAATACAGAACAGACATGACCAGTAGATCCTTCAGGGCAAAACTCCTGAATAAAGAGCAGACATGACTAGTAGATTATTCATGGCAAATCCCCGGAATACAAAGGAGACATGACTAGTAGATTATTCAGGGCAAATCTCCTAAATACAGAGCAGACATGACAAGTAGATACGTCAGGGCAAACCCCCTGAATACAGAGCAGACATGACTAGTCGATCCTCCAGGGCAAACCACTGAATACAGAGCAGACATGACTAGTCGATCCTCCAGGGCAAACCCCTGAATACAGAGCAGACATGACTAGTCGATCCTCCAGGGCAAACTCCTGAATACAGAGCAGACATGACTAGTCGATCCTCCAGGGCAAACCCCTGAATACAGAGCAGACATGACTAGTCGATCCTGTAGGGCAAACCCCTGAATACAGAGCAGACATGACTAGTCGATCCTTAATCACACATGTAAATGAATAATTTCCCTGAGAATGCTCTATATTAGTAACCTGGAGCAGTGGAGAGACTGAGCTGCAATATTCTTATGTCTAGAATTACGGAGAACCAAGCAGAAGGGGTAAAAGGGTGAATAGGGTCCATAGTTTACCTTCTATTCCGCGTTATTCTTCCCCGTCTCCAGGTTCTGTTTGTTAAGATGGACATAAGCATGAGAAGCAATCAGAAAATAATGGCGTTCTTCAATCTCAAGAAAAGCGACTTCCCGCTCATCTCTATATATGACACCGAAACAAACAGGAAACAGATCATGGAGTCCGAGGAAATCACCGCTCAGGGCGTGAAAAAATTCTGCTTAGATTTCTTGTTCGGCGCGGCGGTGAGTAGTCATGGAAACAAGACTGGGAGGGGCAATGATAAAACCGGGGGCTGAACGGAGGAGGGTGGGAGGCTACAGCAGGTCTTAGTCCTCGTTCACATCACGCTGCGTGGCCTACGGTTAACGTGTACGCCGGGAGAAGCTACTAAAAAGCCCATGATGTATACGTTTAACGGATGCTTGTAATGTACGCCATACAGCCGCTCCCACGTTACATAAAAAGAGTATACCGAGCAGTAAATGGATTTTTACAGGATTGCGTTACGGACGTCTACAGCCCGACGGAGGCCAATCTGACACTATTTTGGCCTCTGTCGGGCCAATGGAGTGAGATGTACAGGTTCACCGCGGGCGCCAGGAGCTTTCCCAACATACACGCTAAACGTAGTGCGATAACATGGAGGGGGCCTTAAAGGGGAGCCCCATCCAAGATACCGAAGTCCCATACTGCTGTCAGTTTACGGTTTGTGTTACTCATGCGGCCGTTTACATTTTACGCTCATCCACTGATGATAATTCATCTGATTATTCATGTAAAAGACATCGGTTGTCACAGCCCCGCCTCTTGCACCAATTAATGCCAACCTGGGAAGGGGAAAAGAGTGGAAAGTTGTCACAGCCCCGCCCCTGTCAATGGCATCTTGTCAGGGAGACTAGGGATCAGTTTTAAAGGGACACCAACCCAGTCTATTTTTTGCTATGCAATCTATTGCTCCCTGTTATCAACCATTTCAGGCTGGGGGAGTCTGTAGGGTTCTTCAATGTGATGAGTGACAGGAAGTGCAGACCGCTCCCCCATGATCCCTACTTTATATCCCATATCTCCAGTGCTGAGAACCTTCTATATATCGGCCGCTCCCCTTATAACGCTCCAGAACTATTATAAGATGGGTTCACTGGCCCTTTAAACAATAAAATAATAACAATAATAATAATAATAGAGTTTACCAGTCTGACATACGTCTGGGAATTAAGATGATCGAGAAACCTAGAGCTGGGGGAAGGGCTGGGGGTGTGGCATAAATAACACCGGGCGTCTGTGTGTGTGTATATATATATATATACACACAATATTTAATTAATGCTGCACTAAGAGAACCTGACAAATTGAGATGCCAATCAAGGGGTCAGGTGACATATGCCCCGCCCCCTGGACTCCTTACAAACACGGATCAGTCTGGGATTGAGAGTTATGGCCCTGATAAATGGATTTGGGGGGAGGGGCATATGTGGCTTCCCTGCCCCCACTCCAGTATTGCGGCAGATTTGCTGTTCAGGAAAGTTTGACCTTTTTTTTAAATTAATTTGCAGATTATTATAAGAAAAATATATCAATGAATCCTTATATTTTCCAGGAGGAAGAATCAGAAAGTGTGAAGACCGAATTATAACATTCAGAAGTTTTTTGCTTCCCATGAAATCTTTTTATGTTTTTAGTATTTGGAAATAAATCTATTGTGTAAAGAAAAATGTTATGTGCCCTGCAGTACCGGGAGCGCGCACTAGAGGGAGATGAATGGGATCAGCAGGAAGAGTCAGGGCCATCACTGGGTCAATCCGCACTGATCTGAGCAGCTTTCTGATATTTCCACTATTGGGATGCGGATTCTTAAAGGGGCAGACACAGATGATTTTACTCTGGGACTGACACTTCCGATCCCTCTTATCTTCATTGTTTCTTCTTTGATTGTAACATTTTCAGTTCAGCCTGTGTTCACACGTCGCAGTCAATGTGTTTATTGCAAAATCGCAGAAAAAAAAGCAAATAGACTGCAAGGTGTGAACACAGTCTAAAGTTACTCCTCGCCTTGGTACAATCATTTTCTTTGGACTATGCAGTCACACACATAACGATTATGATCATGTAAGTCATGTGAGTTTACAGAGCAGAAGATTACCTTCATAGAGCTCACAGGAGTTGTCACCCAGCTTTCCACACACCCTGAGTGGCATTTGTTCTACACTTACATTCCACTTGCTTCTTCTCTCCCTGTGTCAGTCTTCACTGTAGTTCTAGAATTCTATTCCTGAATCGGGAGGCTCAGGATGAACATAGCTTAGAATCCCGGCCACATCTAGTAGAGTTGAGGTGCTTGGAATTGTGGTTCTTCTCGGTCAGTGATGACTATTCAGTGTTCATAGATCGCGGACGTCCATCATTTCCAGGGTCACCGGTTTCGGGCAGAATATTTGAGGACAAGGTTTGTGTCCGCTCGTCCTATTAATATTCAGTCTGGAAATATCGGTGACCACAGACGAATCGTGGACCCGCAGGCATCAGGCCGCGCTGTTATTCTGGGATCCGTCCTGACTCTCCTTGTCAACCCCTCACCCTATAAGAGCGCGTGGTCGGGTCGATGCTAATTATACGCCACTTAGTCTATCGGAGCCGCGTTAACCAGCGCGGTTCACCACAGAATCACCCCCGGAGGGTTCAGCATCTGGCGCAGAGACGTCCTGAAGACGACCTTGAGACCTCATTCCCCCGGCCGGAATGCGTCTGTATATAGCGTCCGTATTGCGTCCGCAAGTCCCGATCTGACCGCGTATAATGACCGAGCATCAGAGGGATCTACCATGCTGTTAGTTCGGGTCATTAGACCCACGGCCCGGCCAGGACTTGTGGACGTAATACGGACGCGTTAACGCGGACACATTACGGCCGTCTGAATGAGGCCTTACAGCGAACGTATCGGACGCCATGCTGATATTAAAGGGCCGGCGTCCAGTCTTTGTAAATAAAAATCATTGTATAATGAAAAGTGCTACGAGGTTCTAAGGCCTCATGCACACGACCGTATTTCTGCAGCCGCAATTTATCCGCATTTTTGCAGCCGCATTCTTTTCTGTGGACCCACGCACACGATCGGAGCGGTGCTGGGGCCGCAAACCCAGACCGCAAAAACTCAGGACAAGTCATTTTACGGTCCGGTTTCGCGGATTCACCAACACTGGAGAATTGTTGTGGGTCCGTCAGTCCGGATAACACACGGATGCACAACAAGGGTTTTTTGCAGTCCGACAGACCACAACGGACCACGAAACCAATGCAGTTGTGTGCATGAGACCTAACAGACTTCATGTTTAAATTCTCCCAACATTTTCAAGATCTCTGCTTGCTGTCAGGGAATGGGAATATTCCTGTTTACATCCAGGGGTTGAAGCCTGTCCTGACCTCATAAGTCTCACACAGCTGTGGACCTGTTACAATGTATCAGTGTATACGATTCTTTGGGAGCTCTTGAGAATTAGAGGGGGTCACTTCTGTGCTTTTTTATTTAATGACCATAGCAAAAAAACGAATGTTACCACAGAATAACCCCAGTGTTAGAGGGAAGGACAGAGGCTTTGAGGAAATACAGAGGAACGCCATCTCCAGAGACGAGCATGACATGGCGGAGTGCGGTCAGGAAGACGCAGCGCTGGCATTGGTCAGCTCCCACCTGCCCGCTCCAGGGTACAGATATTGTGAATATATTATATACAGGAAAGTCACCAGTGTATATAGGGCAGATCTAACGTCACGGCTGAAGACGGTCGCGACAAATCTCCTGATATCTCGCCATGTAATGGAAACCGACAGCGCCAAGACAGTGCGTGATGACACCTTATAAAACTTTATCAGTGAGACGGTGGACAACAAACCTTAGGGTATGTTCACACGGCGGGGGTCCGTAACGGCTGAAATTACGGGGATGTTTCAGCCTGAAAACATCCCCGTAATTTCAGCCGTACCGGCATGTGCAGGCGCTTGAACGCCGCGTCAATTACGGCCGTAATTAGCGCTGCTATTCATTGGAGTCAATGAATAGCGGCTCCAATTACGGCCAAAGAAGTGACAGGTCACTTCTTTGACGCGGGCGTCTATTTGCGCGCCGTCATTTGACAGCGGCGCGTAAATATACGCCTCGTGTGAACAGACAAACGTCTGCCCATTGCTTTCAATGGGCAGATGTTTGTCAGCGCTATTGAGGCGCTATTTTCGGGCGTAATTCGGGGCAAAAACGCCCGATTTACGTCCGTAAATAGGCCGTGTGAACATACCCTTACACGGTAATAGCCCTGCACCTCATAAAATACGGAGTCTTAAAGAAGCCATCCAGTTTCTAATATATTTTGTTTCAATTCTTCACATTTTCCAAGATCTCTGCTTGCTGTCATTGAATATAATTACTCTTGTTTACATTCAGAGGCTGAAAACACATCATGACCTGGTTCTGCGCACACAATTAAGGGTTTGTTACAATGTATCAGTCTAGGAAATCCTCTCTGAGCTAAACACTGCAGCAGCACCTATCTCTCTCCTCTTACATTGTAACAAACCATCAGATGTTGAGCAGGACCAGGCCAGGACAGGTTTTCAGCCTCTGGATGTTAACAATAATGCTTCTATTCACTGATAGCAAACAGAAATCTTGAAAGTGGTGAAGAATGAAAATACAAACCCTAGAAAGTTTTGTCAAGTCTTTGTAATATTCTATTTAGCCGTTCCTTATTTATATCTGTTCCTGGGAAAGCTGGGTAATGAACATTTTCTGCAGCCCTGAATGGCACATTTGCTTAGTTGTGCAGTGATATGGGATAAATTATAGCATAACCGGGCAGATTTGTCATTCAGGGGTGTGGGAAAGCTGGGTGCCATGAAGAAGACGACTTTGTTGTGCTGAGAAATTTGGGACAAAGAAAAAGAAAACTCTGCAGTAAATAGAAATCCTTCACTTATTCTGTGAAAACTTACAGCTCTATCAGAGGTTACCACCCAGCTTTTCCGCAGTCCTGACCTTCATGCCCCTCTGGTATGACTGGACTGTGTGAGCGAGGAATCTATTGCTACATTTCTGTAATCCTGGCAGTTTTGTTTGCCACTCAGCTTTCCCACACTCCTGAAAGGCAAATCTAGGAATGCTGTACCAATTCCCATTTCCTTGCAAAATTAAACACATGTGCCATTCAGAACTGCGGGAAAGCTGGGTGACAACCTCTGATGGAACTGTAATGTGGCGAGATTGCCTGCCAGTCCTCCAGCTTTCCAGGAACAGATATAACTGGCAGAAGATTGTTGTATCCGTCTTGATGGACTTCAGCCACTTTTAGGGTATGTTCACACGAGGGCGTCCGTTACGGCTGAAATTACGGGGATGTTTCAGCCTGAAAACATCCCCGTAATTTCAGCCGTAACGGCATGTGCAGGCGCTTGAACGCCGCGTCAATTACGGGCGTAATTAGCGCTGCTATTCATTGGAGTCAATGAATAACGGCTCCAATTATGCCCAAAGAAGTGACAGGTCACTTCTTTGACGCGGGCGTCTATTTACGCGCCGTCATTTGACAGCGGCGCGTAAATTACGCCTCGTGTGAACAGACAAACGTCTGCCCATTGCTTTCAATGGGCAGATGTTTGTCAGCGCTATTGAGGCGCTATTTTCGGATGTAATTCGGGGCAAAAACGCCCGAATTACGTCCGTAAATAGGCCGTGTGAACATACCCTAATCCTGCGCTGACGCTGGACACGGCGGCCATGACTGCGGCTCGCTGCCCCCGGCTCCCCTGCGGCTCGCTGCCCCCGGCTCCCCTGCGGCTCGCTGCCCCCGGCTCCACTGCGGCTCGCTGCCCCCGGCTCCACTGCGGCTCGCTGCCCCCGGCTCCACTGCGGCTCGCTGCCCCCGGCTCCACTGCGGCTCGCTGCCCCCGGCTACAATGCGGCTCGCTGCCCCCGGCTCCACTGCGGCTCGCTGCCCCCGGCTCCACTGCGGCTCGCTGCCCCCGGCTCCACTGCGGCTCGCTGCCCCCGGCTCCCCTGCGGCTCGCTGCCCCCGGCTCCCCTGCGGCTCGCTGCCCCCGGCTCCACTGCGGCTCGCTGCCCCCGGCTCCCCTGCGGCTCGCTGCCCCCGGCTCCACTGCGGCTCGCTGCCCCCGGCTCCCCTGCGGCTCGCTGCCCCCGCTCCGGGACTCACTGCGGCTTGTGTGCGACTTTGTAACATCTGACAATTATTATTATTAGTGCGGGGAAATAGGAAAAGCTAAAAATATCGTTATTTCCTTTCCTGCCGGTTACAACACACGCCCACATCTGCTCCAGCCTCAAATCTCTGCAGAACATCGCACCACCCCATCCTGATACACAAATGATGTGGCTGCTACTACCACAGCGAGTGTCACCCAGCTTTCCTAGAGACCTGAGCAGCGAATCTGCTGTAATACGGGATACTGTGCCCAATAAACGCCCTGATCCGCGCTGTTACTTCAGACATTGATTTATTCAATTATAACATTTCTCTTCGTCCGCGTCGTCCGGTGAATTCTGCGCCCGGATGGGGGATTTTCCTTGTGTATTCGGGTTCTCTTTTCCTGCTCGTCTGCCCCCTGGCACCGCGGGCACCCGACTCTCCAGGGAATACAAACACGGGCAGCACCATCCTGCGCCTAAACACCTAGAGCCTTCACCCTACACAGTAACCGCAGTGATTCCGGACATTCTCGCCACATTCACCGCTTTAGGCTGTGTTCACACGGAGTATTTTGCAAGAGGAATATCTGCCTCAAAATTTCGTTTGGAAGTTTGAGGCAGATTTTCCTCTCCCTGCACGCCGATTTTCACAGAGTTTTTTTCGCTGTGTTTTTCGCCCGCGGCCATTGAGCGCCGCGGGCATAAAACACCGAAATACGCTTTCTCCGCCTCCCATTGAAGTCAATGGGAGGTCAGAGGTGGAAATGCCCGAAGATAGGGCATGTCGCTTCTTTTTCCCGCGAGGCAGTTTTACTGCTCGCGGGAAAAAGACGCCGACGCCTCCCATTGAAATCAATGGGAGGCGTTCTCGGGCCGTTTTTGCCGAGTTTTGCGACGTGGTTTCCGTGTCAATAAACTCGTCAAAATACTCTGTGTGAACATAGCCTTATGTTCTGATTTTCTTTTCAAGTCATTTCCGCCACTCATCAAGGCACCAATCAGGGGGCTGGAAAACAGCGTGGCACACCTGCCCATGCCTGTGTGTGCCCTCTCAGTCAATCCTCACAGCGGATTGGTGACATGACCTCTGTGAAGTCCTGACTGTAAGGAGTCATGCCAACCTATAAGGCTATGTTCACACGGCAAACCAAAAACGTCCGTAAAATACAGCTTCAGGCGAAAACAGCTCCTGATTTTCAGACGTTTTTTTAAGCATCAAGCGTTTTTTGCTGCGTTTTCGAGCTGTTTTTCTATTGACTCAATAAAAATTGGCTCAAGAAGTGACATGCACTTCTTTTTACGCGGCCATGGGATTTTTCAGCTGTTTTTTGGGCCGTTTACATTATCTACATTATGCCCCGCCCATTTATAGAGGACACACCCCCAACCTATGGCATTTAAATCACAAAAAGTGCATTTGACCCCCCCTTCACCACACCCCAAGATGAATATAGACCCCAGACCCCTAAATACAGACCCCAGACCAGACCCTGTAAATAAATACACACCCCAGACCCCTAAATACAGACCCCAGATCCTCTCCAGAACCCCTAAATACAGACCCCTTAAATAAATAAACTCCAGATCAGAGCCCTAAAGTAATACAGACCCCAGACCAGACGTGTAGATACCCGCTCCCCCATCCTGCAGTCCACTACTCTCCCGGTGTCGGCCCCGGTGTCAGGACGACGCCCAGGAATGCAGGAGCGGGAGAGGGGGGTATATTCCAAGACCATGCAGGACGCCCGGGAGATGTGGCACATATGGGGTTACTTCTTCTACTCCTTTGATTATTACTTTTGGGGGTCAATAATTTTGTACAATTGCGCCCCCCATTTCATCGCAGCTCGGACATTGCCCTAATCTAAGAACTGGACGGGTTCCCTTTAAGACAGTAGAGGTGCCATTATGAGTCCCGGGTCCTGATTGCACAATTGATCATCACATTTCCGGATAATCTGCGGCCGATTCTCCTGCTTTGTGAGGCTGTCGGGGCGGCCGGGCTCGGGGTTGGCGCCGCTCCAGCCATTCGTTCATGGAACATTTTACAGTAAATTCCTTCTCTGGAGCAGAAGACGAGGAAATGAAATCAGCAGGAAAGTCTTTGATGTGGTTAATCCTCAATTCCATGTAACGGAGAACGAGACACGAAAGGCGAAGCAGAGAGAGGCGGCAGGAACCGCGCTTACACAATCATCGCTCATAAAACAAGGAAAAAAACTTAAAGGGACTGTCCATACAAAATGCCATAAATCAGATTGTCGGGGGACTGGGCCCCTAATGAGAATGAGGGGATACCGATCCATGTCCCCAGTGAAGTAGTGACCGAGCGTGCTCAATGTGTGGACAAAGTGAGAGCATTGAGGGATTGATTCTAATTTGCAGCATTTTCCATTCCGCCGAGTGCAGCCTGCAGTGTAAAGTATAGAGGTTTTAATACTGGTTGTTAAGGCGATTTTATTTAAAAAAAAAAAAACAAAAAACATCTGCTATGTATGTATTACTACATATCTAGTATATAACACGTATACATATATAAACCTGACCCTGGGTGTAGCCATGATGACATGAATAAAAACCTCCATTCTTTACACTGCAGGCTGCATTTTATGATTAAATAGCTTTATTTATGGAACGGTTTGCTGCCCTTTAAGGTCACATTATGTCCTCCATCTTGGATCTTTTCTTTCAGGGATTTTGAAATTAGCGAATCAGTGAAAATCGGATTCGCCAAAGAACAAAATTCCTCTTCCTGAGCCGCGTTATCTCGTATATGACAATGGAGGCTGAAATAGGGTTCGTATTAATGTATTTCAGTCTCCATTGTCCTGTACGCGGAAAATGCGGCCTCGTAATAGGAAATTTGCTTGTTGGCGAAACAATTGCGGAAAAAATTAACAAAGTGTTGCCGACCTCGAAGTAATTTTCACCGGTGGGTGAGACTCGCCACCACGATGAAAACCACCGCTTAGAGTTCAACCCTGTAGGAGACCCACAAACCACAACCAACATAAACCCCATAAGTGGCCCAGTGGCCTAATGGATAAGGCGCCAGCCTCCGGAGCTGGAGATTGTGGGTTCAAGTCCCATCTGGGTCGGAAGTTTTAAAATCGGATAAATTCAAGATGTGGAATAAAAATCATTCATACGATCGTTTAGTGTCGGATAATGAACGTTATTAATCAGATGCGATATTTTAATTATGGAAATGTTTAGAGAACCCACATTGTCCAAAACGCACACAGTCACGTCAACTACGGCCGCGGTCTCATCTGCGTTGCGATTTCCGTTCTCCATTCCGTCAAAAGAACTGAAAAACCGATAAAGACGCTTTTGTTGAAACGTCTGATGAGTTCAATGGGTGTTTTTGAATTCAGTTAATTTCCGTTTCCTCAGGTTTCAGGTGTTTTTTGGAATCAATAGCGCAAAATGCAGAACTAAAAAAACGGAAATAGAAACAAAATGATCATCAAGTCAAAACATCAAATAAACCCCGTAAACATATAACAGACACATCACACGCACATTCCTAGGCCGAGTTATACTAAGAGCCTGTTCACATCTGCGCTGGAAACTCCGCTAGCGGCCTCCATTGCGGATCCGGACGAAAATCCAGCCAAAAATACCAAAAACAATAGCGCAGCATGCCGTGCCCGGTAAAACCACAGCGACTCAATAGAAACCCATCAAAATCAACGGGTTCCGTCTGGCGCTGATTGTCTCCACCGTTCTGGCGCTGATTGTCTCCACCGTTCTGGCGCTTCCGGTATTTTCCTTGTTATACAGCAGGATGAGTAGGGATTGGATAGGGAGCTTTTTTTAGGTGCACCCTAATCAGAGCAGGGGAACGGTGTGCTGGCGCCGCAGCTGCTGGTGGGTAAGTGATGCGGGCGGTCCGCGACCGCAGCCATAACAGGTGCTTCTCCTTAACCGGCGCCTACACGTTCTTTATACTAAGGCGATGTTCACACGCTTAACTAAAAACGTCCAAAAATACGGCGCTGTTAACCCTCTCCTGACCTGTATGCTCTCAATAATAACACATAAAATAACCGGTCTCACTGTCGCCCCCTCTACACTGCGCATCTTTCCGGTGCTTTCATTCTAGAAAGTTCTTTGGACAATCTGCCCTTCATGTTGTGTCTATGAACATATTAATCTTATGTATCAAAAGCTTCAACATTGTGTAATGCAACTTTCAAATACAAAAGAGTGTGTTCAATCCATCACCATTTTCACTTGCTGTCAGTGAATGGAAACATCCAACTGCCCTGAAGATTTTCAGCTGAAACAGGTGAACGTCTCGTTACAGGAGGGAGCTCTGTGACCACGAGTGTAAATGTGTCAGCTTGACAGGAACAGAACATTGCGTTTCTGGATGTATCCATTCACTGACAGCAAGCTGGGCTATTAAAAATGGTGAGGAATTGAAAAACAAAGTCTATCAAAAAGTTTATGAATTTTTCGTTATACAAGACTTACATCTTTAATATACAACTTTAGACCTTCATTCAACAGGAACTACTACCCCCACCATTGCAGCTCCTACAGGGGTTGTCACCCAGCTTTCCTAGACTCCTGAGTGGCTTATCTGCCCATCTATACCGAGATTCCTCCCTCTCCCCTGCCACGCTATATAACTAGACAGATTTGCCATTCTGGACCCTCAGAAAGAGTGACAACCCCCGGAGGAGCAGTATTGGCGGCCATATTGGTTGTCACCAATCTTTTTCAGGAACCCTAAAGTTTGTACTTTTTCATAAATAGTTTTCATTGGAATTAAGTACATTGAGTTTAACTTTTTATTAACCCTTCCGATCCCTCTGGTTTGGGCCATTATTATTACAGCTGGTTATTACACTCCCCCTCCCCCTCCCGAATCTGTCAGTTTATATAAAAGTCCATTATTTGCATAAGAAATTAAACTCGCCGTCGACCTGTTTCCATTTCTGCGCATTTTTCCCTTCAAGGTAAACAGATATTTTTTCCTCGGCTTTAATTTCTTCCATCTGCAAAATCCCGGTCCAAGAAGTGGTCAAGGTGGGAGCGAGCGAATAAATAAGATCTAAACAGCGTTCTGTGCGTGTGACCTGAAGGAACCGGAGGCGGCGCCAGCGCTCATGGACGGCACTCAAAACCTCTGCCAGTCAGATACGGATGTTTGAGTCACAGCCTGAGAGCCGGGGGCAACGCTTCTCCCCCAAGTGGGTGGTGGACGAGCGGCGCCAAGAGCTGCCGGCAGAACGTTCCCAGTCCAGCAGGAAATGTGCAGGTTATTAACGGTATCACTCCCACCATCTGCGACCAGTCACCGGGGAAACGCCGCCACTCACTGCCACCGAGGACCGGCTATTAATGAAGGCGAATATTAAAATGTTATTTATACTGGACGCCAAAGCAGCAAACAAAGCCGGAGCCTGCGCCGTCCCCTCGGCCACAAATACAGAAATCGCGTCCAGCGGAGCCGTAACGTGAACGTACATTTTTATTTCAACCTAAATTGATCTGGTGCTGAATAATCTCCTCATATATCTGTATGGAGGTCAGAGATCCAATTTTCTGATACAGAGTTCCAAATCCTCTGCAATAGCCATAAAGTTGTGGTCCTTTTACACGGGCAAATTTTGGTCATATAAATGAGCGCCGATCAACAAGAGGAGCTATGATCAGCAATGAAGGGGGGCGAGCGCTTATTACTACGATCGTTCGTCCCCATACATTTCCGTCAGGTCGGCAGCGCGTCTCTCTGTTTACTCACGACCAGCTGATAAACGTTTGCTCGTTCCTCAGCTGATCGCTGGCCTGTTCATGTGAACGCTTGTTTGCCTGATCACTGGCCTGTGTAAAAGAGTCTATACGTAATAACGTTCTGCTACCTGCAGCCACCACTAGAGGGAGCTTAAAATATTACTGAATACTGATCTTACATTGTACTTAATAACACAGTATGTAGTGAGCTCCCCCTAGTGGTGGCTGCTGGCAACAAAAATCTTATCATGTAGATCTATGAGAGCTGTGTATATATATATATATATATATATATATATATGTGTGTGTGTGTAGTGAGCTCCCCCTAGTGGTGACTGCAGGTAGTAGAATGTTATCATGTAACTCTATGGGAGCTGTATATATCTGTATGTAGAGAGCTCCCCCCTCAGTGGTGACTGCAGGCAGCAGAATGTTGTCCTGTAACTCTATGGGAGCTGCATATATCTGTATGTAGTAAGCTCCCTCTAGTGGTGGCTGCAGGTAGCAGAATGTTATCATGTAACTCTATGGGAGCTGTATATACATGTATGTAGTAAGCTCCCTCTAGTGGTGGCTGCGGGTAGCAGAATGTTATCATGTAATCTCTGATGCCTATAACAATATATTATGAGATTAAATAGTAAATAATTTATTTGCAAAAGACAAACAAACCTGGTGAAATGGGATAAAAGCCTCTATGCCCCATCATGCAATCACTATACTGCTCGTGGAGTCACTGTGTATGTATCCAGCATTCCCTGCTTGTTCAGCGTCTGTACACCTGCTCTAGTGATTTGCAATTTGGGATATGGCGTGTTTTTACACTGGGATCTGTACAGTCATCTGGTATATGACAAACTCACTGCCCTCTGCATTATAGGAGCTGTCAGGCGGTGTCTGGTGACCAGCATGCTGACTGATTCCAATATAAGGGTATGTTCACACGACAGCGTCCGTAACGGCTGAAATTACGGGGATGTTTCCGCCTGAAAACATCCCCGTAATTTCAGCCGTAACGGCATGTGCAGGCACTTGAACGCCGCGTCCATTACGGACGTAATTGGCGCTGCTATTCATTGGAGTCAATGAATAACGGCTCAAATTACGGCCAAAGAAGTGACAGGTCACTTCTTTGACGCGGGCGTCTATTTGCGCGCCGTCATTTGACAGCGGCGCGTAAATATACGCCTCGTGTGAACAGACAAACGTCTGCCCATTGCCTTCAATGGGCAGATGTTTGTCAACGCTATTGAGGCGCTATTTTCAGACATAATTCGGGGCAAAAACGCAGTAATTACGTCCGTAATTAGTGCGTGTGAACATACCCTTAGGCTTTATTCAGACGAACGTGAAAAAGGTCCATGCAACGCGCGTGGTTTGCACGCGCGTTGCACGGACCTATATGTGTCTATGGGGCCGTGCAGACATGTCCGTGATTTTTGCTCAGCGTGAGTCCGCTGAAAAAAAGGCACGACATGTCCGTTCTTTGGGCATTTTGCACGCATCACGCACCCATTGAAGTCAATGGGTGCGTGAAAACCACGCATGCCGCACGGAAGCACTTCCGTGCGAACTGCGTGATTCGCGCAAGAGCTGTCAAAAGGATGAATGTAAACAGAAAAGCACCACGTGCTTTTCTGTTTACAAACATCCAAACGGAGTGTCTTTGAGATGAGCGAACCCGGACAACCGAACCGAACTTCACCGGGTTCAGCCGAACTCGTTTTGGCCGAACCCGGCAAAAAAATATCCGGGACGCGACGTCAGGAGATAGTCACTGTCCAGGATGCTGAAAGAGTTAAACTGGTTCAGCACCCAGGACAGTGACTTCCGATCCCAATATACATGAACGTGTTAAAAAAAAAAAGTTCTGACTTACCGATAACTCCCGGCTTCTTCCTCCAGTCTGACCTCCCGGGATGACAATTCAGTCCAAGTGACAGCTGCAGCCAATCACAGGCCAAGAACAGGCTGCAGCGGTCACATGGACTGGCGCGTCATCCAGGGAGGTGGGGCCCGATGTCAAGAGAGGCGAGTCACCAAGGACGCGTCACCAAGGCAACGGCCGGGAAGTTCTCGGTAAGTACGAACCTCTTTTTTTTTTTAACAGGTTGCTAGATATGGTGATCATTCGGAATGCACTGTCGCGGGTGCTGAAAGAGATACTGCCGATCAGTTAACTGACGTCGGCTAGAATCATCTCTATGATGGCGGCTGCGCGAAAATCACGCAGCCGCGCATCATACACGGATGACACACGGAGCTGGCAAGTGATTTTTGCGCGCGCAAAACGCCGCGTTTTTGCGTCCGCAAAAACGCCACGTTCGTGTGAATCCAGCCTTAGTGTGTACAAAAAGATGTTAGCTGCACATAAATAACATTCTTTGCTTTACATTGGGGATTATTCTCTGATGATTATAGTACGTGGAGCATTTCTTCTGTCTGACAGATGCCGATCCTGCAGTCCGGGCAATAAAAACAATCATGTGGCTCAGATCTTGGTGGAAAATTCTTTCATCTCAGGAACATTTGCTGACATTGAGAAATAGAGGAACATATAGAGGAGGAAGATAACTCATTGCAGCACTTACACAATGTCTATATGAGAAGAGCGCGGATTCATTCCCAGCTAAACAGAATATATTCAGCGGCTGGAATTACTGCCCCGGGCACAGACACTTGGGTAACGGGTTTGACCATTTAGATTGCACGACCATGAAATATTCAGATGCAACTGGAGCAAGAGTTACCCTTTACCTAACTCCACCAAGAAATACATAATTCCACTATTGATCCACACATCTTATATACAGTAACAGCTATTCATCTATTACTACTGACAACCAGCCTGTATATCATGTGTGAGAGGTTGTCACAGCCCCGCCCCCTGTTACTGACATCACTGATATATAATATAATTACATTGTGATCAGACATGAGATCCACACATCTTATATAC
This sequence comes from Rhinoderma darwinii, assembly GCF_050947455.1. Lineage (NCBI taxonomy): Eukaryota > Metazoa > Chordata > Amphibia > Anura > Rhinodermatidae > Rhinoderma > Rhinoderma darwinii. The sequence goes on from NC_134693.1 coordinate 142,540,005, forward strand.
AGTAACAGCTATTCATCTATTACTACTGACAACCAGCCTGTATATCATGGGTGAGAGGTTGTCACAGCTCCGCCCCCTGTTACTGACATCACTGATATATAATATAATTACACTGTGATCAGACATGAGATCCACACATCTTATATACAGTCACAGCTATACATCTATTACTACTGACAACCAGCCTGTACATCATGTGTGAGAGGTTGTCACAGCCCCGCCCCCTGATACTGACATCACTGATATATAATATAATTACATTGTGATCAGATATGAGATCCACACATCTTATATACAGTAACAGCTATTCATCTATTACTACTGACAACCAGCCTGTATATCATGTGTGAGAGGTTGTCACAGCCCCGCCCCGTTACTGACATCACTGATATATAATATAATTACATTGTGATCAGACATGAGATCCACACATCTTATATACAGTCACAGCTATTCATCTATTACTACTGACAACCAGCCTGTATATCATGTGTGAGAGGTTGTCACAGCCCCGCCCCCTGTTACTGACATCACTGATATATAATATAATTACACTGTGATCAGACATGAGATCCACACATCTTATATACAGTAACAACTATTCATCTATTACTACTGACAACCAGCCTGTATATCGTGTGAGAGGTTGTCACAGCCCCGCCCCCTGTTACTGACATCACTGATATATAATATAATTACACTGTGATCAGACATGAGATCCACACATCTTATATACAGTAACAGCTATTCATCTATTACTACTGACAACCAGCCTGTGTATCATGTGTGAGAGGTTGTCACAGCCCCGCCCCCTGTTACTGACATCACTGATATATAATATAATTACACTGAGATCAGACATGAGATCCACACATCTTATATACAGGAACAGCTATTCATCTATTACTACTGACAACCAGCCTGTAGATCATGTGTGAGAGGTTGTCACAGCTCCGCCCCTTGTTACTGACATCACTGATATATAATATAATTACACTGTGATCAGACATGAGATCCACACATCTTATATACAGTAACAGCTATTCATCTATTACTACTGACAACCAGCCTGTGTATCATGTGTGAGAGGTTGTCACAGCCCCGCCTCCTGTTACTAACATCACTGATATATAATATAATTACATTGTGATCAGACATGAGATCCACACATCTTATATACAGTAACAGCTATTCCTCTATTACTACTGACAACCAGCCTGTATATCATGTGTGAGAGGTTGTCACAGCCCCGCCTCCTGTTACTGACATCACTGATATATAATATAATTACATGTGATCAGACATGAGATCCACACATCTTATATACAGTAACAGCTATTCATCTATTACTACTGACAACCAGCCTGTATATCATGTATGAGAGGTTGTCACAGCCCCGCCTCCTGTTACTAACATCACTGATATATAATATAATTACATTGTGATCAGACATGAGATCCACACATCTTATATACAGTAACAGCTATTCATCTATTACTACTGACAACCAGCCTGTATATCATGTGTGAGAGGTTGTCACAGCTCCGCCCCCTGTTACTGGCATCACTGATATATAATATAATTACATGTGATCAGACATGAGATCCACACATCTTATATACAGTAACAGCTATTCATCTATTACTACTGACAACCAGCCTGTATATCATGTGTGAGAGGTTGTCACAGCCCCGCCCCCTGTTACTGACATCACTGATATATAATATAATTACATGTGATCAGACATGAGATCCACACATCTTATATACAGTAACAGCTATTCATCTATTACTACTGACAACCAGCCTGTATATCATGTGTGAGAGGTTGTCACAGCCCCGCCCCCTGTTACTGACATCACTGATATATAATATAATTACATGTGATCAGACATGAGATCCACACATCTTATATACAGTAACAGCTATTCATCTATTACTACTGACAACCAGCCTGTATATCATGTGTGAGAGGTTGTCACAGCCCCGCCCCCTGTTACTGACATCACTGATATATAATATAATTACATTGTGATCAGACATGAGATCCACACATCTTATATACAGTAACAGCTATTCATCTATCACTACTGACAACCAGCCTGTATATCATGTGTGAGAGGTTGTCACAGCCCCGCCCCCTGTTACTGACATCACTGATATATAATATAATTACATGGTGATCAGACATGAGATCCACACATCTTATATACAGTAACAGCTATTCATCTATTACTACTGACAACCAGGCTGTATATCATGTGTGAGAGGTTGTCACAGCTCCGCCCCCTGTTACTGACATCACTGATATATAATATAATTACATGTGATCAGACATGAGATCCACACATCTTATATACAGTAACAGCTATTCATCTATTACTACTGACAACCAGCCTGTATATCATGTGTGAGAAGTTGTCACAGCCCCGCCCCCTGTTACTGACATCACTGATATATAATATAATTACATTGTGATCAGACATAAGATCCACACATCTTATATACAGTAACAGCTATTCATCTATTACTACTGACAACCAGCCTGTATATCATGTGTGAGAGGTTGTCACAGCCCCGCCCCCTGTTACTGACATCACTGATATATAATACAATTACACTGTGATCAGACATGAGATCCACACATCTTATATACAGTAACAGCTATTCATCTATCACTACTGACAACCTGCCTGTATATCATGTGTGAGAGGTTGTCACAGCCCCGCCCCCTGTTACTGACATCACTGATATATAATATAATTACACTGTGGTCAGACATGAGATCCACACATCTTATATACAGTAACAGCTATTCATCTATTACTACTGACAACCAGCCTGTATATCATGTGTGAGAGGTTGTCACAGCCCCGCCCCCTGTTACTGACATCACTGATATATAATATAATTACATTGTGATCAGACATGAGATCCACACATCTTATATACAGTAACAGCTATTCATCTATTACTACTGACAACCAGCCTGTATATCATGTGTGAGAGGTTGTCACAGCCCCGCCCCCTGTTACTGACATCACTGATATATAATATAATTACATGTGATCAGACATGAGATCCACACATCTTATATACAGTAACAGCTATTCATCTATTACTACTGACAACCAGCCTGTATATCATGTGTGAGAGGTTGTCACAGCCCCGCCCCCTGTTACTGACAACCAGCCTGTATATCATGTGTGAGAGGTTGTCACAGCCCCGCCCCCTGTTACTGACATCACTGATATATAATATAATTACACTGTGATCAGACATGAGATCCACACATCTTATATACAGTAACAGCTATTCATCTATTACTACTGACAACCAGCCTGTATACCATGTGTGAGAGGTTGTCACAGCCCCGCCCCCTGTTACTGACATCACTGATATATAATATAATTACACTGTGATCAGATATGAGATCCACACATCTTATATACAGTAACAGCTATTCATCTATTACTACTGACAACCAGCCTGTATATCATGTGTGAGAGGTTGTCACAGCCCCGCCCCGTTACTGACATCACTGATATATAATATAATTACATTGTGATCAGACATGAGATCCACACATCTTATATACAGTAACAGCTATTCATCTATTACTACTGACAACCAGCCTGTATATCATGTGTGAGAGGTTGTCACAGCCCCGCCCCCTGTTACTGACATCACTGATATATAATATTAACAATATATTTGAAAGATAAAGATTTTGGGAGAATTGCAGGAAACATTTTCAAAAACATCATGGAGACATTTGATCAGCGTCTTAATGACCGGTTAACTTTCCGTGCAGCTCATCCACCTTTGCCCCCCTCCCCGTCAATGTCATCTGCGTGGTCTGTGGCCAATTAATGACCATGTGTGGTTTATAAAATTTCCCCCAGGAGGGAAGGATGTGTTAAGACTGAGGTATGATCTTCCTGATGGGGAGGAAAACATGAAGAGGGTTGGAGGTGGACTCTCAGGATAAATATCCCTCTCACCCAGACATTTCCTCACCAGTCCCAGCGAAGACCAAGAGCCGTGAGTATAATATATAAGAAACTATAATATAATATAATATCTCTGCTCCTATAATAGATCTGCTGTGCACATCGTGACTTTCCTTGTCAGTACAATCATTGCTATTGTTACAGTTCTGTTTCTAATAAAGCAGCGGCGCTGGCTCAGTGGTTAAATGCACTGACTGAAGATCCAGTCAGCCCCTGAGGGCCGTGCCTGTCACTTTAAGTGTATGATCAGTTCTATAAATTGATGTTACTGGCTGAAGATATTGTTTTTCTAATAATATAGAGAAGCCGGCTCAGTGAGTACATGCACCGGCTCAATGAAACACCCGGTGATTGTCCCTGATGCTTTTTATTGGATATTATAGGATATAATCTGGTCGTATTTCTATCTGAGGAGAGCTGGGTGACAACCAATATGGATGCCATTACAGAGGTTATTACCCAGCTTTCCCAGACACCTGAATGGCCATTATGCAGTGACACATCCCTAGCCGCCATATTGTTGCATAGATAGGCAGCTCTGCCATGAAATATTCTGGGAAAGCTGGGTATTAATCGCTTTGGGAATGGAACGGCGGACATATTGGTTGTCACCCAGCTTTCCCAGAAAAAGATCTAATCAAGAAACGGCAGAACAGAATTTGTTAGGGGAGGAGTTCTATTCACTGCGGCTTCTTTTATTGAGGGGGGGGGGGTGTATGTGAAGTTTGTGTCCGTGAAAAAAAAAAAAAAAGGGGCAGGAGGTTCCCGTAAACTGGGTGTAAGGCGCAATTTCCTACAACGGAAATTGTGGACTCAAAATCGGCAGGTCGAATCAATATGAATGTAGGAAGAGTCGGCTCCATGCCTGAGGGGCTGTTGTGTTTTGGAAATTCCTATCCATGTGCAGGTCCGGATTAACCCTTTTATGACCGGCTGGTTCTCTTTTTGGCCGGAGTTCTCCCTTTTGGACAAGTCCTTTTTTTGTTAGGAGGGTCCCTGACTACAGGCTAATAAGAGTAAGTTCTGCTGCGGGACCCCACTGGTTTGTTGTCATCTGTGGGAGAACCTTGCAACAAGTGTTCAATTCTCCTGCAGTGCCCCCACAAGGGAAATGAAGTATTACACATCACTCAATTATATCATTGTGTGGTCTGTGCATGATATAAATATTGTCACAAGTGCCGGGCTCGTTACAGGAGAGCTCTAATACACTGTAACGAGCCCTGCACCTGTGTTATTTGGCCATAATCAGGTTGGATTTTCAGTCTCTGAATATAAACAATGAGTATTCCCATTCACAGACAGCAAGCAGATGTCTTGAAAATATGAATTGAAACACGAGGTCTTTTAGAAAGTTGCAGAACTTGTCCTTATACACTGATCCAAGAATGGTCCAGACTTTTTTTTGGTTATCAGTTGTGGGTAGGGTTATTAGCCGTTGAGGGGTCTACTGGGAGTTGTAGTTCGCCCCCACATCGGACACATAAATATATTTATATTTCACAATGTTACAAAATATTTTTTCACCTGCTGATTTTTTCCCTGACCACGTCTCTGGCCGCCCCCTGCCCTGGCAAGCTGTGCCAACACAAGTCTCCCAGCATTCCTGGCACCGCCTAGCGCAGATGCTGGGGTTTATAGTATCGCCACTCTCACATTCGGTAATTACTCCTTATTTCTCCAGCAGAAACTTTCCTGTGGGAAACGGAGAAGAAACAAACAAACAAGACAAGTCAGAATGAAGTTCCTGGCACTCCTCCTGGTCGTGGCGCTGGCCATGGCGGTCGCCCTCGCCTACGGTACAGAAAATTACCTTGATTTCAATGATAAACTACAAATGATCTGAAATATTGGAAATAAGAGTGTGGGGAGCGGGAGAAGGAGACTCCATGGTAGATGTCGTGTACAGGAGGGAGAGGATTGGTCGGTGAATACAGGAGGGAGAGGATGGGTCGGTGAATACAGGAGGGAATCGCTTAAATAACAATCCCATCACCTGTCCCTATTATCACCCGCTCTGTGGAAGAGTTCTCATAGAGGGGGCAGCGGTGGGAAAAACTCCCCACAACTACAGCCAGTGCTTGATGAGCCGTAGACAGACAGACTGCTATAAACAGAGCCATAGGCAGAGTACAGACTGCTATAAACAGAGCCATAGGCAGAGTACAGACTGCTATAAACAGAGCCATAGGCAGAGTACAGGCTGCTATAAACAGAGGCATAGACAGGATACAGGCTGCTATACACTGAGCAATAGACAGGATACAGGCTGCTATAAACAGAGGCATAGACAGGATACAAGCTGCTATACACTGAGCAATAGACAGGATACAGGCTGCTATATACAATAGACAGGATACAGGCTGCTGTATACAATAGACAGGATACAGGCTACTGTATACAATAGACAGGATACAGGCTGCTGTATACAATAGACAGGATACAGGCTGCTATATACAATAGACAGGATACCGGCTGCTGTATACAATAGACAGGATACAGGCTGCTGTATACAATAGACAGGATACAGGCTGCTATATACAATAGACAGGATACAGGCTGCTGTATACAATAGACAGGATACAGGCTGCTGTATACAATAGACAGGATACAGGCTGCTGTATACAATAGACAGGATACAGGCTGCTATATACAATAGACAGGATACAGGCTGCTGTATACAATAGACAGGATACAGGCTGCTATATACAATAGACAGGATACAGGCTGCTGTATACAATAGACAGTATACAGGCTGCTGTATACAATAGACAGGATACAGGCTGCTATATACAATAGACAGGATACAGGCTGCTATATACAATAGACAGGATACAGGCTGCTGTATACAATAGACAGGATACAGGCTGCTATACACTGAGCAATAGACAGGATACAGGCTGCTATATACAATAGACAGGATACAGGCTGCTGTATACAATAGACAGGATACAGGCTGCTGTATACAATAGACAGGATACAGGCTGCTGTATACAATAGACAGGATACAGGCTGCTGTATACAATAGACAGGATACAGGCTGCTATATACAATAGACAGGATACAGGCTGCTATATACAATAGACAGGATACAGGCTGCTGTATACAATAGACAGGATACAGGCTGCTATATACAATAGACAGGATACAGGCTGCTATATACAATAGACAGGATACAGGCTGCTGTATACAATAGACAGGATACAGGCTGCTATACACTGAGCAATAGACAGGATACAGGCCGCTGTAAACAGAGCCATATATATCCCCCCCCTCCTCTTAGGGCTCTTCAACACGTAGCGGAATTGCTGCGTTTTTTCCGGACGGAATTGTGGGCGGACAATACGCACCAGCATACAGTAGCAGCAAAGTGGGCGGGATTCAACAAATCTCATCCACACACGGTGCGTATTTTTCGTACCGCAGCACGTCCGTTCCTGTTGCGGAGAGTGGACTGAATTGCTGCGTTTTTCAGAGGAGAAGTCGCCATCCCCCAACAACGTGAAAAACGCAGCAAAATACGCACCATTTTCTAAGTCAAAAACGCAGGAGATGGTGCCGTTTTTTACGCAGCGGAATTACTGCTCGTTTCTGCAGCAATTCCGTTACATGTGGACAAGCCCTTACAGTTACATAAATCATTTTCAGCATTGCTAGTAATGGGGGCGGGGCTGTGACAACCTCTCTGTCCTTTCATAAAACAGCAGTTGTCGCAGATATTAGGCCCCGCCTCTTCCTATATTTACTAACGCTTATGCTTCCTCTTATCTAGACTCATACGAAAGCCACGAGTCCTACGAAGAATACGGTAAGAATCTTTTCTAATGCCACTAAGCTGGGGGTTCGTTACAATGTATCAGTGAAGACAATCATCTGTAAGATAAACTTAGCTCTATGACCAGGCCCTCCGCTCTCTATTTCTGCCTCTGTTCTATAAAATATATACTAATTAATATTGTATGTTATATTTTTGCTGCAGACCCGTTTCTAAACCCAGCAATTGCCAGGTCCTTCATACCCCCGCAGAACAGGTACGTATGAATGAGAAGTAAGGAGAGCGGCAAGATGGTGGAATCAGGAAATATATATATAGATTGTGTATGAAGAAAGAATAGATAGACTACTCTACAATTCTGATAACCATTCTATTTCTCCAGTCACATCCAGAGCAGTATTCACATTTATACTGTCAAATAATGTGTTATACTCCAGTCACACCCAGAGCTTCCATTCTTTCATCATGTCTAATACATGAGTCACATCCAGAGCTGCCTTTACAATACTTCTGTTACATCATGTATTTATACTCCAGTCACACTCAAAGCTGCATTAACAATTCTGTTATATCATGCGTTACACTCCAGCCACATCCAAAGCTACCTTCACAATTCTTTTATATTATATGTTACACTCCAGTCACATCCAGAGCTGCCTTTACAATTCTGCTGTTACATCATGTATTTATACTCCAGTCACACCTAAAGCTGCATTAACAATTCTGCTATTTCAGGCGTTACACTCCAGTCACATCCAAAGCTACCGTCACAATTCTGTTATTATATCATATGTTACACTCCATTCACATCCAAAGCTACCTTCCCAATTCTTTTATATTATATGTTACACTCCAGTCCCATCCAGAGCTGCCTTCACAATTCTTCTGTTACATCATGCATTTATACTCCAGTCACATTTAAAGCTACCGTCACAATCCTGTTATTATATCATGTGTTACACTCCAGTCACATCGAGAGCTGCCTTCACAATTCTTCAGTTTTAGGAGCCAGGTAGCCAATGCACCTAAAGACTTGTTACCAGCTCCTCGCTTTTGGGTTGTCTTTATTGGTTTGTGTCATAGTTCTGGTTCCTAAACTATTTTGTCCGCCCTCGATTTACACAAACAATAACGTGACATGTGAGGTCCTGCCGCCTGAGCGCTAAGAGGAAACTGAGATAACTGTGCAGCTCTAGCTGTGACTGGAGTAGACCCTTAGTATATAGATGTAATGTGTGAGATATTTCCCATAGTTATTTATACTTCATTTCCTGTTTTGTAGATTTCGGCAGCGCGCCAAGAGTCTCCGGGAACGCCAACGTGAAACCTGCGAGGACCACAACCCCTGTGATCGCTACGCTACGAGGCACGGCTGGGCTGTCGCTTACAAGCGATTCTTTGGAAAGCGCAAGGGCGAGAAGTAATAGGATCCGTGAGCCCTTCTGATTGTGTGTGAGGCAATGATGGGGCCCCGGGCCCCTGTGTTATACCCGTGCCGGCTCAGACTGCTGCATAAATTCTCTGTAATTGTTGATGTGATTTTTATCGTCTTCTGTCGCACTTTTCGTATATTGGGGGGGGGGGATCCAGGACGGTCGCTGGCGGCACCGCGGAGCTGATTCTGGGCTAGTTACTGAACGCGCTCGGCTGTGTTTTGCTTGGATGGAAAATCTTAATTCCAAAAATAAAAAATGTGCTTTATAACTGGCGTCACCTGTCACGTGCCGGCGACTCTTACGAATATTTCTCTGCTGGGGAAAAAAAAAACGAGAACGTTTTATAAGAACCAAATGTGAATTTAGGAGATATGAACCGGGGAGGTTTCCATAGTTACCAGAATTACATTTATACACAACGATGTCCGCATTACACAGGTCGGTGACCACAGGTCCAGCACACTCTGAAATACTCTGTGCTGCCTGGGACTCTGCTCCTTCTATTATGTATCACTCAGTCTGTGACTTTCTACAAGATCAACACACTCCTCCCCTAAAATACTCTGTGCTGCTTGAAGGACCCTGCTCCTTCTACTATGTAACTCTGTCTATGACCGTCTACAAGATCAACACACTCATCTGCTAAAATACTCTGTGCTGCTGGAAGTTCCGTCGCTCTATCTACTATGTAACTCTTAAGTGTCTAACCCCCCCCCCCACACAAGATCAGCACACTTGTTTCCTGTAATACTCTGTGCTGCAGGGAACACTGCTATTTATACTATGTAATACGCAGTCTATGACCTTCTACAAGATCAACACTCTCCTCCTCTAAAATACTCTGTGCTGCTTAAAGGACCCTGCTCCTTCTACTATGTAATTCTCAGTCTGTGACCTCCAGCAAATTCATCACACTCTTCTGCTGTAATACTCTGTGCTGCTGGGGAAGACCCTTCTCCTTCTACTACATAACGCTCAGTCTGTAACCTCCCACAAGATCAACCACTCCTTTCCTGAAATACTCTGTGCTCTCAGGGGACCCTGCTCCTTCCACACTATGTAACTTGTGACCGAGCAGAACATGAATGATTGTCGCTTATTTGGGGGGGGGGGGGGGGGTTGTAATAATAAATAATACACTGAACTATCCGCACCTTCTTCAGGCACACATTTTCAAAAGATTGTCACCCAGCTTTCTTAGACTCCTGAACAGCGAATTTACCTGCATGTTCTGATATGGCTAGAGCGGAGGTCTCGCCTCATTACTAAGCAGATTTCCTGATCAGGAGTCTGGGAAAGCGAGGTGACAACTGCACGGGAGGCTACGATGAATGTCACCCAGCTTTCCCAGAACTAAGATCAGATTTCCTGCAACGAGACAGGAGGACGAGTGCCGTCAGCTCCAGATTATACGCCCTGCGCTGATCTTCATCCCATCTGGAGGTTTTATTTACAGTCCGGAGTATTGGAGGTTTTATATACAGTCCAGAGTATTGGAGGTTTTATATACAGTCCAGAGTATTGGAGGTTTTATATACAGTCCAGAGTATTGGAGGTTTTATATACAGTCCAGAGTATTGGAGGTTTTATATACAGTCCAGAGTATTGGAGGTTTTATATACAGTCCGGAGTATTGGAGGTTTTATATACAGTCCGGAGTATTGGAGGTTTTATATACAGTCCGGAGTATTGGAGTTTTTATATACAGTCCGGGGTATTGGAGGTTTTATATACAGTCCAGAGTATTGGAGGTTTTATATACAGTCCAGAGTATTGGAGGTTTTATATACAGTCCGGAGTATTGGAGGTTTTATATACAGTCCGAGGTATTGCACGTTTTATATACAGTCCAGAGTATTGGAGGTTTTATATACAGTCCGGAGTATTGGAGGTTTTATATACAGTCCGGAGTATTGGAGGTTTTATATACAGTCCGGGGTATTGGAGGTTTTATATACAGTCCGAGGTATTGGAGGTTTTATATACAGTCCGGAGTATTGGAGGTTTTATTTATAGTCCGGAGTATTGGAGGTTTTATATACAGTCTGGAGTATTGGAGGTTTTATATACAGTCCGGAGTATTGGAGGTTTTATATACAGTCCGGAGTATTGGAGGTTTTATATACAGTCTGGAGTATTGGAGGTTTTATAGACAGTCCGAGGTATTGGAGGTTTTATATACAGTCCGGAGTATTGGAGGTTTTATATACAGTCCGGAGTATTGGAGGTTTTATTTACAGACCGGAGTATTGGAGGTTTTATATACAGTCCGAGGTATTGGAGGTTTTATATACAGTCCGGAGTATTGGAGGTTTTATATACAGTCCAGAGTATTGGAGGTTTTATATACAGTCCAGAGTATTGGAGGTTTTATATACAGTCCAGAGTATTGGAGGTTTTATATACAGTCCAGAGTATTGGAGGTTTTATATACAGTCCGGGGTATTGGAGGTTTTATTTACAGTCCGGAGTATTGGAGGTTTTATATACAGTCTGGAGTATTGGAGGTTTTATATACAGTCCGGAGTATTGGAGGTTTTATATACAGTCCGGAGTATTGGAGGTTTTATATACAGTCCGGAGTATTGGAGGTTTTATATACAGTCCGGAGTATTGGAGGTTTTATATACAGTCCGGGGTATTGGAGGTTTTATATACAGTCCGGAGTATTGGAGGTTTTATATACAGTCCGGAGTATTGGAGGTTTTATATACAGTCCGGGGTATTGGAGGTTTTATATACAGTACGGAGTATTGGAGGTTTTATTTACAGTCCGGAGTATTGGAGGTTTTATATACAGTCTGGAGTATTGGAGGTTTTATATACAGTCTGGAGTATTGGAGGTTTTATATACAGTCCGAGGTATTGGAGGTTTTATATACAGTCCGGAGTATTGGAGGTTTTATATACAGTCCGGGGTATTGGAGGTTTTATATACAGTCCGGAGTATTGGAGGTTTTATATACAGTCCGGGGTATTGGAGGTTTTATATACAGTCCGGAGTATTGGAGGTTTTACATACAGTCCGGAGTATTGCAGGTTTTATATACAGTCCGGGGAATTGGAGGTTTTATTTACAGTCCGGAGTATTGGAGGTTTTATATACAGTCCGGAGTATTGGAGGTTTTATATACAGTCCGGAGTATTGGAGGTTTTATATACAGTCCGGGGAATTGGAGGTTTTATATACAGTCCGGGGTATTGGAGGTTTTATATACAGTCCGAGGTATTGGAGGTTTTATATACAGTCCGGAGTATTGGAGGTTTTATTTACAGTCCGGAGTATTGGAGGTTTTATATACAGTCCAGAGTATTGGAGGTTTTATATACAGTCCGAGGTATTGGAGGTTTTATATACAGTCCGGAGTATTGGAGGTTTTATTTACAGTCCGGAGTATTGGAGGTTTTATATACAGTCCAGAGTATTGGAGGTTTTATATACAGTCCGAGGTATTGGAAGTTTTATATACAGTCCGGAGTATTGGAGGTTTTATATACAGTCCAGAGTATTGGAGGTTTTATATACAGTCCGGAGTATTGGAGGTTTTATATACAGTCCGGAGTATTGGAGGTTTTATATACAGTCCAGAGTATTGGAGGTTTTATATATAGTCCGGAGTATTGGAGTTTTTATATACAGTCCGGAGTATTGGAGGTTTTATATACAGTCCGGGGTATTGGAGGTTTTATATACAGTCCGGAGTATTGGAGTTTTTATATACAGTCCGGAGTATTGGAGGTTTTATATACAGTCCAGAGTATTGGAGGTTTTATATACAGTCCGAGGTATTGGAGGTTTTATATACAGTCCGGAGTATTGGAGGTTTTATTTACAGTCCGGAGTATTGGAGGTTTTATATACAGTCCAGAGTATTGGAGGTTTTATATACAGTCCGAGGTATTGGAGGTTTTATATACAGTCCGGAGTATTGGAGGTTTTATATACAGTCCAGAGTATTGGAGGTTTTATATACAGTCCGGAGTATTGGAGGTTTTATATACAGTCCAGAGTATTGGAGGTTTTATATACAGTCCAGAGTATTGGAGGTTTTATATACAGTCCGAGGTATTGGAGGTTTTATATACAGTCCGGAGTATTGGAGGTTTTATATACAGTCCAGAGTATTGGAGGTTTTATATATAGTCCGGAGTATTGGAGTTTTTATATACAGTCCGGAGTATTGGAGGTTTTATATACAGTCCGGGGTATTGGAGGTTTTATATACAGTCCGGAGTATTGGAGGTTTTATATACAGTCCAGAGTATTGGAGGTTTTATATATAGTCCGGAGTATTGGAGTTTTTATATACAGTCCGGAGTATTGGAGGTTTTATATCTATCACACTTTCCTAGAATATAACAACTTCAAATCCAACAGAGAGGTTTAACCAGTAATCTGTAACTACTGTGAACTACAACTCCCAGTATGACCTGACAGGAGCCGTAGTGAAGAACATCAAGATGCTGCAGCCAAAACCTCCCGACCCTCTGATCTGAGGATTTCCAGATGGGATGAAGATCAGCGCAGGGCGTATAATCTGGAGCTGACGGCACTCGTCCTCCGGTCACATTGTAGGAAATCTGATCTTAGTTCTGGGAAAGCTGGGTGACATTCATCGTAGCCTCCCGTGCAGTTGTCACCTCGCTTTCCCAGACTCCTGATCAGGAAATCTGCTTAGTTATGAGGTGACATTGTGCACTGTACGGTCCTGTTATTGATGCACTGTACGGTCCGGTTATTGGTGCACTGTATGGTCCTGTTATTGGTGCACTGTATGGTCCTGTTATTGGTGCACTGGATGGTCCTGTTATTGGTGCACTGTATGGTCCTGTTATTGGTGCACTGTATGGTCCTGTTATTGGTGCACTGGATGGTTCTGTTATTGGTGCACTGTACGGTCCTGTTATTGGTGCACTGGATGGTCCTGTTATTGGTGCACTGTATGGTTCTGTTATTGGTGCACTGTATGGTCCTGTTATTTGTGCAATGTGTGGTCCTGTTATTGGTGCACTGTATGGTTCTGTTATTGGTGCACTGTATGGTCCTGTTATTTGTGCAATGTGTGGTCCTGTTATTGGTGCACTGTGTGGTTCTGTTATTGGTGCACTATGTGGTCCTGTTTTTGGTGCACTGTATGGTTCTGTTATTGGTGCACTGGATGGTCCTGTTATTGGTGCACTGTATGGTCCTGTTATTGGTGCACTGGGTGGTCCTGTTATTGGTGCACTGTGTGGTCCTGTTATTTGTGCAATGTGTGGTCCTGTTATTGGTCCACTCTGTGGTCCCATTATTGGTGCACTCTGTGGTCCTGTTATTGGCGCACTGTATGGTGCTGTTATTGGTGCACTCTGTGGTCCTGTTATTGGCGCACTGTATGGTGCTGTTATTGGTGCACTGTATGGTCCTGTTATTGGTGCACTGTATGGTCCTGTTATTGCTGCACTGTATGGTCCTGTTATTGCTGCACTGTATGGTCCTGTTATTGGTGCACTGTGTGGTCCTGTTATTTGTGCACTGTGAGGTCCTGTTATGTGTGCACTGTGTGGTCCTGTTATTGGTGCACTGTATGGTCCTGTTATTTGTGCACTGTGAGGTCCTGTTATGTGTGCACTGTGTGGTCCTTTTATTGGTGCACTGTATGGTCCTGTTATGTGTGCACTGTGTGGTCCTGTTATTGGTGCACTGTATGGTCCTGTTATTTGTGCACTGTGAGGTCCTGTTATGTGTGCACTGTGTGGTCCTTTTATTGGTGCACTGTATGGTCCTGTTATTGGTGCACTGTGTGGTCCTGTTATTGGTGCACTGTGTGGTCCTGTTATCGGTGCACTGTGTGGTCCTGATATCGGTGCACTGTGTGGTCCTGTTATGTGTGCAGTGTATGGCACTCTTATGTGGGTATGAGGCACAGTACATTACTATATTTTGGGTAGTATTACCCTTTATTTCCCAACTTCAATGACACAGGTCCCCGCACAGGTTTTGCTCAGGGGCCACCACAACTTCTGATCTGGTCTGCTGTGGATTTATATCACTCACTGATAACAATATATGAAATTTTTGGAATACAGAAAGATGTTGGGAATGACTTTAGCAGGAGCCCAGGGACCGTGTGACTCTGGGAACGAACCTGATAGGCCGGGACTTCCAAATACTCTTCCAAGAATGAGCTGACATCCTAAGAATTTGGCCATGAAAACAAAGAATAAAAGCCCCTATTATCTATAAGAAGCCATAATACAGAACAGAAGCAAAACGCAGCAGCAAACGGTAAAGTGACATTGACCTACGGGACACGTGGACGTCACCATGAAGACACTGATAGTCCTCTCACTGCTGGGGATGATGGCCTGCTGCCTCGCCCTGGAAGGTGAGATATTCTTATATTTAAAGGGCAACTAACCCTACAGCTAAAAACTGATTACAACTCAGCAGCGTTATAAGAGGAGCGGCTGATATCAGTCACACATATGATGTAATGTCTCTGGAGGATATAATAGTGCTGGAGTGATATAAGAGGAGCGGCTGATATCAGTCACATATGATGTAATGTCTCTGGAGGATATAATAGTACTGGAGTGTTATAAGAGGAGCGGCTGATATCAGTCACACATATGATGTAATGTCTCTGGAGGATATAATAGTGCTGGAGTGATATAAGAGGAGCGGCTGATATCAGTCACATATGATGTAATGTCTGGAGGATATAATAGTACTGGAGTGATATAAGAGGAGCGGCTGATATCAGTCACACATATGATGTAATGTCTCTGGAGGATATAATAGTACTGGAGTGTTTTAAGAGGAGCGGCTGATATCAGTCACACATATGATGTAATGTCTCTGGAGGATATAATAGTGCTGGAGTGATATAAGAGGAGCGGCTGATATCAGTCACACATATGATGTAATGTCTCTGGAGGATATAATAGTACTGGAGTGTTATAAGAGGAGCGGCTGATATCAGTCACATATGATGTAATGTCTCTGGAGGATATAATAGTGCTGGAGTGATATAAGAGGAGCGGCTGATATCAGTCACACATATGATGTAATGTCTCTGGAGGATATAATAGTGCTGGAGTGATATAAGAGGAGCGGCTGATATCAGTCACATATGATGTAATGTCTCTGGAGGATATAATAGTGCTGGAGTGTTATAAGAGGAGCGGCTGATATCAGTCACACATATGATGTAATGTCTCTGGAGGATATAATAGTACTGGAGTGATATAAGAGGAGCGGCTGATATCAGTCACATATGATGTAATGTCTCTGGAGGATATAATAGTGCTGGAGTGATATAAGAGGAGCGGCTGATATCAGTCACATATGATGTAATGTCTCTGGAGGATATAATAGTACTGGAGTGTTATAAGAGGAGCGGCTGATATCAGTCACACATATGATGTAATGTCTCTGGAGGATATAATAGTACTGGAGTGATATAAGAGGAGCGGCTGATATCAGTCACACATATGTAATGTCTCTGGAGGATATAATAGTACTGGAGTGATATAAGAGGAGCGGCTGATATCAGTCACATATATGATGTAATGTTTCTGGAGGATATAATAGTACTGGAGTGTTATAAGAGGAGCGGCTGATATCAGTCACATATATGATGTAATGTCTCTGGAGGATATAATAGTACTGGAGTGATATAAGAGGAGCGGCTGATATCAGTCACATATGATGTAATGTCTCTGGAGGATATAATAGTGCTGGAGTGTTATAAGAGGAGCGGCTGATATCAGTCACACATATGATGTAATGTCTCTGGAGGATATAATAGTACTGGAGTGATATAAGAGGAGCGGCTGATATCAGTCACACATATGATGTAATGTCTCTGGAGGATATAATAGTGCTGGAGTGTTATAAGAGGAGTGGCTGATATCAGTCACATATGATGTAATGTCTCTGGAGGATATAATAGTTCTGGAGTGATATAAGAGGAGCGGCTGATATCAGTCACACATATGATGTAATGTCTCTGGAGGATATAATAGTACTGGAGTGATATAAGAGGAGCGGCTGATATCAGTCACACATATGATGTAATGTCTCTGGAGGATATAATAGTGCTGGAGTGTTATAAGAGGAGCGGCTGATATCAGTCACACATATGATGTAATGTCTCTGGAGGATATAATAGTACTGGAGTGATATAAGAGGAGCGGCTGATATCAGTCACACATGTGATGTAATGTCTCTGGAGGATATAATAGTGCTGGAGTGTTATAAGAGGAGCGGCTGATATCAGTCACACATATGGTGTAATGTCTCTGGAGGATATAATAGTACTGGAGTGATATAAGAGGAGCGGCTGATATCAGTCACACACATGATGTAATGTCTCTGGAGGATATAATAGTGCTGGAGTGTTATAAGAGGAGAGGCTGATATCAGTCACATATGATGTAATGTCTCTGGAGGATATAATAGTACTGGAGTGTTATAAGAGGAGCGGCTGATATCAGTCACACATATGATGTAATGTCTCTGGAGGATATAATAGTGCTGGAGTGATATAAGAGGAGCTGCTGATATCAGTCATACATATGATGTAATGTCTCTGGAGGATATAATAGTGCTGGAGTGTTATAAGAGGAGCGGCTGATATCAGTCACACATATGATGTAATGTCTCTGGAGGATATAATAGTACTGGAGTGTTATAAGAGGAGCGGCTGATATCAGTCACACATGATGTAATGTCTCTGGAGGATATAATAGTACTGGAGTGATATAAGAGGAGCGGCTGATATCAGTCACACATATGATGTAATGTCTCTGGAGGATATAATAGTACTGGAGTGTTATAAGAGGAGCGGCTGATATCAGTCACACATATGATGTAATGTCTCTGGAGGATATAATAGTACTGGAGTGTTATAAGAGGAGCGGCTGATATCAGTCACACATGATGTAATGTCTCTGGAGGATATAATAGTACTGGAGTGTTATAAGAGGAGCGGCTGATATCAGTCACATA
This sequence comes from Rhinoderma darwinii, assembly GCF_050947455.1. Classification (NCBI taxonomy): domain Eukaryota; kingdom Metazoa; phylum Chordata; class Amphibia; order Anura; family Rhinodermatidae; genus Rhinoderma; species Rhinoderma darwinii. Next base: position 142,558,223 of record NC_134693.1, read on the forward strand.
TGATGTAATGTCTCTGGAGGATATAATAGTACTGGAGTGTTATAAGAGGAGCGGCTGATATCAGTCACACATGATGTAATGTCTCTGGAGGATATAATAGTACTGGAGTGTTATAAGAGGAGCGGCTGATATCAGTCACATATGATGTAATGTCTCTGGAGGATATAATAGTACTGGAGTGATATAAGAGGAGCGGCTGATATCAGTCACACATATGATGTAATGTCTCTGGAGGATATAATAGTACTGGAGTGATATAAGAGGAGCGGCTGATATCAGTCACACATATGATGTAATGTCTCTGGAGGATATAATAGTGCTGGAGTGTTATAAGAGGAGCGGCTGATATCAGTCACATATGATGTAATGTCTCTGGAGGATATAGTAGTACTGGAGTGATATAAGAGGAGCGGCTGATATCAGTCACATATATGATGTTATGTCTTTGGAGGATATAATAGTACTGGAGTGTTATAAGAGGAGCGGCTGATATCAGTCACACATATGATGTAATGTCTCTGGAGGATATAGTAGTACTGGAGTGATATAAGAGGAGCGGCTGATATCAGTCACATATATGATGTTATGTCTTTGAAGGATATAATAGTACTGGAGTGATATAAGAGGGGCGGCTGATATCAGTCACACATATGATGTAATGTCTCTGGAGGATATAATAGTGCTGGAGTGATATAGGAGGATCGGCTGATATCAGTCACACATATGATGTAATGTCTCTGGAGGATATAATAGTACTGGAGTGTTATAAGAGGAGCAGCTGATATCAGTCACACATATGATGTAATGTCTGGAGGATATAATAGTGCTGGAGTGATATAAGAGGAGCGGCTGATATCAGTCACATATGATGTAATGTCTCTGGAGGATTTAATAGTACTGGAGTGTTATAAGAGGAGCAGCTGATATCAGTCACACATATGATGTAATGTCTGGAGGATATAATAGTGCTGGAGTGATATAAGAGGAGCGGCTGATATCAGTCACATATGATGTAATGTCTCTGGAGGATATAATAGTACTGGAGTGATATAAGAGGAGCGGCTGATATCAGTCACACATATGATGTAATGTCTGGAGGATATAATAGTACTGGAGTGATATAGGAGGATCGGCTGATATCAGTCACACATATGATGTAATGTCTCTGGAGGATATAATAGTACTGGAGTGTTATAAGAGGAGCGGCTGATATCAGTCACATATGATGTAATGTCTCTGGAGGATATAATAGTACTGGAGTGATATAAGAGGAGCGGCTGATATCAGTCACATATGATGTAATGTCTCTGGAGGATATAATAGTACTGGAGTGATATAAGAGGAGCGGCTGATATCAGTCACACATATGATGTAATGTCTCTGGAGGATATAATAGTACTGGAGTGATATAAGAGGAGCAGCTGATATCAGTCACATATGATGTAATGTCTCTGGAGGATATAATAGTACTGGAGTGATATAAGAGGAGCGGCTGATATCAGTCACACATATGATGTAATGTCTGGAGGATATAATAGTACTGGAGTGATATAAGAGGAGCGGCTGATATCAGTCACACATATGATGTAATGTCTCTGGAGGATATAATAGTACTGGAGTGTTATAAGAGGAGCGGCTGATATCAGTCACACATATGATGTAATGTCTGGAGGATATAATAGTGCTGGAGTGATATAAGAGGAGCGGCTGATATCAGTCACACATATGATGTAATGTCTCTGGAGGATATAATAGTGCTGGAGTGATATAAGAGGAGCGGCTGATATCAGTCACATATGATGTAATGTCTCTGTAGGATATAATAGTACTGGAGTGTTATAAGAGGAGCGGCTGATATCAGTCACATATGATGTAATGTCTCTGGAGGATATAATAGTACTGGAGTGTTATAAGAGGAGCAGCTGATATCAGTCACATATGATGTAATGTCTGGAGGATATAATAGTACTGGAGTGATATAAGAGGAGCGGCTGATATCAGTCACACCTATGATGTAATGTCTCTGCAGTATATAATAGTGCTGGAGTGATATAAGAGGAGCGGCTGATATCAGTCACACATATGTAATGTCTCTGGAGGATATAATAGTACTGGAGTGATATAAGAGGAGCAGCTGATATCAGTAACACATATGATGTAATGTCTCTGGAGGATATAATAGTACTGGAGTGATATAAGAGGAGCGGCTGATATCAGTCACATATGATGTAATGTCTCTGGAGGATATAATAGTACTGGAGTGTTATAAAAGGGGCGGCTGATATCAGTCACACATATGGTGTAATGTCTCTGGAGGATATAATAGTACTGGAGTGATATAAGAGGAGCAGCTGATATCAGTCACATATGATGTAATGTCTCTGGAGGATATAATAGTACTGGAGTGATATAAGAGGAGCGGCTGATATCAGTCACACATATGATGTAATGTCTGAAGGATATAATAGTACTGGAGTGATATAAGAGGAGAGGCTGATATCAGTCACACATATGATGTAATGTCTCTGGAGGATATAATAGTACTGGAGTGTTATAAGAGGAGCGGCTGATATCAGTCACACATATGATGTAATGTCTGGAGGATATAATAGTGCTGGAGTGATATAAGAGGAGCGGCTGATATCAGTCACACATATGATGTAATGTCTCTGGAGGATATAATAGTACTGGAGTGTTATAAGAGGAGCGGCTGATATCAGTCACACATATGATGTAATGTCTCTGGAGGATATAATAGTACTGGAGTGATATAAGAGGAGCGGCTGATATCAGTCACACATATGATGTAATGTCTCTGGAGGATATAATAGTGCTGGAGTGTTATAAGAGGAGCAGCTGATATCAGTCACATACAGAAGGTTCTCATGAGATACACAGTTCAGCAGACAGTGTCACACATGATAGGATTAGATCAGGGGCCCCAATGCAAAGGTTATTCTTGTGCCCCACCCCCCCCCCAAACTTCTTATGGCTGACGGTCCGCAGCTTTCAGCTGCATCGCTGGGTCTCCTAAGTGACAACGATGCAGCACCAGCAGCCGGGGGCGCCACTAAGGTCTTGAAACGTCAAGGGGAAATAGCCCCAATAGATATGTGCCCCCCCAAGAAAATGTGTGTGCGTGTATGTATATGTGTATATAGGAGACAGCATATCCATAGCACTGCGACCCTATTGCTATGGATAGGATTAGATACACAGCTCAGCAGACAGTATCACACATGATAGGATTAGATACAAAGCTCATGAGACAGTATCACACATGATAGGATTAGATACACAGCTCAGCAGACAGTATCACACATGATGGGATTAGATACACAGCTCAGCAGACAGTATCACACATGATAGGATTAGATACACAGCTCAGCAGACAGTATCACACATGATGGGATTAGATACACAGCTCAGCAGACAGTATCACACATGATGGGATTAGATACACAGTTCAGAAGCACACTGCACACTGGTGTTATGGATAACATTCTCCGCTGCTGAGCTCTAGCGCCATCGTGTGGGCACATATAATTTGTACATTTGTCTTGATATGAACATGACCTGTATTTCCGCCCGTCGCTTTCTTCGCTGCGGTGTGAGCTCCTTCTCCACAGTCTTTCCTTCGCTGGGGTGTGAACTCCTCCCCAGTCTTTTCTTCGCTGGGGTGTGAGCTCCTTCTCCACAGTCTTTTCTTCGCTGGGGTGTGAGCTCCTTCTCCTCAGTCTTTTCTTCGCTGGGGTGTGAATTCCTTCTCCTCAGTCTTTTCTTGGCTGGGGTGTGAGCTCCTTCTCCTCAGTCTTTTCTTCGCTGGGGTATGAGCTCCTTCTCCTCAGTCTTTTCTTCGCTGGGGTGTGAGATCCTTCTCCTCCGTTTTTTCTTCGCTGGGGTGTGAGCTCCTTCTCCTCAGTCTTTTCTTCGCTGGGGTGTGAGCTCCTTCTCCTCAGTCTTTTATTCGCTGGGGTGTGAGCTCCTTCTCCTCAGTCTTTTATTCGCTGGGGTGTGAGCTCCTTCTCCTCAGTCTTTTATTCGCTGCGGTGTGAGCTCCTTCTCCACAGTCTTTTCTTCGCTGGGGTGTGAACTTTTTCTCCACAGTCTTTCCTTCGCTGGGGTGTGAGCTCCTTCTCCTCAGTCAGTCTTTTCTTCGCTGCGGTGTGAGCTCCTTCTCCTCAGTCTTTTCTTCGCTGCGGTATAAGCTCCTTCTCCTCAGTCTTTTCTTCGCTGGTGTGTGAGCTCCTTCTCCTCAGTCTTTTATTCGCTGCGGTGTGAGCTCCTTCTCCTCAGTCTTTTCTTCGCTGGGGTGTGAGCTCCTTCTCCACAGTCTTTTCTTCGCTGGAGTGTGAGCTCCTTCTCCACAGTCTTTCTTTCTCTGGGGTGTGAGCTCCTTCTCCTCAGTCTTTTCTTCGCTGCGGTGTGAGCTCCGTCTCCTCAGTCTTTTCTTCGCTGGGGTGTGAGCTCCTTCTCCTCAGTCTTTTCTTCGCTGGGGTGTGAGCTCCTTCTCCTCAGTCTTTTCTTCGCTGGGGTGTGAGCTCCTTCTCCTCAGTCTTTTCCTCGCTGGGGTGTGAGCTCCTTCTCCACAGTCTTTTCTTCGATGGGGTGTGAGCTTTATCTCCTCAGTCTTTTCATCGCTGGGGTGTGAGCTCCTTCTGCTCAGTCTTTTCTTCGGTGGGGTGTGAGCTCCTTCTCCTCAGTCTTTTCTTCGCTGGGGTGTGAGCTCCTTCTCCTCAGTCTTTTCTTTGCTGGGGTGTGAGCTCCTTCTTCTCAGCCTTTTCATTGCTAGGGTGTGAGCTCCTTCTCCACAGTCTTTTCTTCGCTGCGGTGTGAGCTCCTTCTTCTCAGTCTTTTCTTCGCTGGGGTGTGATCTCCTTCTCCTCAGTCTTTTCTTCGCTGAGGTGTGAGCTCCTTCTCCTCAGTCTTTTCATCGCTGGGGTGTGAGCTCTTTCTCCACAGTCTTTCCTTCGCTGGGGTGTGAGCTCCTTCTCCTCAGTCTTTTCTTCGCTGCGGTGTGAGCTCCGTCTCCTCAGTCTTTTCTTCGCTGGGGTGTGAGCTCCTTCTCCTCAGTCTTTTATTCGCTGCGGTGTGAGCTCCTTCTCCACAGTCTTTTCTTCGCTGGGGTGTGAACTCCTTCTCCTCAGTCTTTTCTTCGCTGGGGTGTGAGCTCCTTCTCCACAGTCTTTTCTTCGCTGGAGTGTGAGCTCCTTCTCCACAGTCTTTCTTTCTCTGGGGTGTGAGCTCCTTCTCCTCAGTCTTTTCTTCGCTGCGGTGTGAGCTCCGTCTCCTCAGTCTTTTCTTCGCTGGGGTGTGAGCTCCTTCTCCTCAGTCTTTTCTTCGCTGGGGTGTGAGCTCCTTCTCCTCAGTCTTTTCTTCGCTGGGGTGTGAGCTCCTTCTCCTCAGTCTTTTCCTCGCTGGGGTGTGAGCTCCTTCTCCACAGTCTTTTCTTCGATGGGGTGTGAGCTTTATCTCCTCAGTCTTTTCATCGCTGGGGTGTGAGCTCCTTCTGCTCAGTCTTTTCTTCGGTGGGGTGTGAGCTCCTTCTCCTCAGTTTTTTCTTCGCTGGGGTGTGAGCTCCTTCTCCTCAGTCTTTTCTTTGCTGGGGTGTGAGCTCCTTCTTCTCAGCCTTTTCATTGCTAGGGTGTGAGCTCCTTCTCCACAGTCTTTTCTTCGCTGCGGTGTGAGCTCCTTCTTCTCAGTCTTTTCTTCGCTGGGGTGTGATCTCCTTCTCCTCAGTCTTTTCTTCGCTGAGGTGTGAGCTCCTTCTCCTCAGTCTTTTCATCGCTGGGGTGTGAGCTCCTTCTCCACAGTCTTTCCTTCGCTGGGGTGTGAGCTCCTTCTCCTCAGTCTTTTCTTCGCTGCGGTGTGAGCTCCGTCTCCTCAGTCTTTTCTTCGCTGGGGTGTGAGCTCCTTCTCCTCAGTCTTTTATTCTCTGCGGTGTGAGCTCCTTCTCCACAGTCTTTTCTTCGCTGGGGTGTGAACTCCTTCTCCTCAGTCTTTTCTTCGCTGGGGTGTGAGCTCCTTCTCCACAGTCTTTTCTTCGCTGGAGTGTGAGCTCCTTCTCCACAGTCTTTCTTTCTCTGGGGTGTGAGCTCCTTCTCCTCAGTCTTTTCTTCGCTGCGGTGTGAGCTCCGTCTCCTCAGTCTTTTCTTCGCTGGGGTGTGAGCTCCTTCTCCTCAGTCTTTTCTTCGCTGGGGTGTGAGCTCCTTCTCCTCAGTCTTTTCTTCGCTGGGGTGTGAGCTCCTTCTCCTCAGTCTTTTCCTCGCTGGGGTGTGAGCTCCTTCTCCACAGTCTTTTCTTCGATGGGGTGTGAGCTTTATCTCCTCAGTCTTTTCATCGCTGGGGTGTGAGCTCCTTCTGCTCAGTCTTTTCTTCGGTGGGGTGTGAGCTCCTTCTCCTCAGTTTTTTCTTCGCTGGGGTGTGAGCTCCTTCTCCTCAGTCTTTTCTTTGCTGGGGTGTGAGCTCCTTCTTCTCAGCCTTTTCATTGCTAGGGTGTGAGCTCCTTCTCCACAGTCTTTTCTTCGCTGCGGTGTGAGCTCCTTCTTCTCAGTCTTTTCTTCGCTGGGGTGTGATCTCCTTCTCCTCAGTCTTTTCTTCGCTGAGGTGTGAGCTCCTTCTCCTCAGTCTTTTCATCGCTGGGGTGTGAGCTCCTTCTCCACAGTCTTTCCTTCGCTGGGGTGTGAGCTCCTTCTCCTCAGTCTTTTCTTCGCTGCGGTGTGAGCTCCGTCTCCTCAGTCTTTTCTTCGCTGGGGTGTGAGCTCCTTCTCCTCAGTCTTTTATTCACTGCGGTGTGAGCTCCTTCTCCACAGTCTTTTCTTCGCTGGGGTGTGAACTCCTTCTCCACAGTCTTTCCTTCGCTGGGGTGTGAGCTCCTTCTCCTCAGTCAGTCTTTTCTTCGCTGCGGTGTGAGCTCATTCTCCTCAGTCTTTTCTTCGCTGCGGTATAAGCTCCTTCTCCTCAGTCTTTTCTTCGCTGGTGTGTGAGCTCCTTCTTCTCAGTCTTTTATTCGCTGCGGTGTGAGCTCCTTCTCCACAGTCTTTTCTTCGCTGGGGTGTGAGCTCCTTCTCCACAGTCTTTCCTTCGCTGGGGTGTGAGCTCCTTCTCCTCAGTCTTTTCTTCGCTGCGGTGTGAGCTCCGTCTCCTCAGTCTTTTCTTCGCTGGGGTGTGAGCTCCTTCTCCTCAGTCTTTTCCTCGCTGGGGTGTGAGCTTCTTCTCCACAGTCTTTTCTTCGATGGTTTGTGAGCTCCGTCTCCTCAGTCTTTTCTTTGCTGGGGTGTGAGCTCCTTCTCCTCAGTCTTTTCTTCGCTGGGGTGTGAGCTCTTTCTCCTCAGTCTTTTCTTCACTGCAGTATAAGCTCCTTCTACTCAGTCTTTTCTTCGGTGGGGTGTGAGCTCCTTTTCCTCCGTCTTTTATTCGCTGCGGTGTGAGCTCCTTCTCCTCAGTCTTTTCTTCGCTGGGGTGTGAGCTCCTTCTCCACAGTCTTTTCTTCGCTGGGGTGTGAGCTCCTTCTCCACAGTCTTTCCTTTGCTGGGGTGTGAGCTCCTTCTCCTCAGTCTTTTCTTCGCTGCGGTGTGAGCTCCGTCTCCTCAGTCTTTTCTTCGCTGGGGTGTGAGCTCCTTCTCCTCTGTCTTTTCCTCGCTGGGGTGTGAGCTCCTTTTCCACAGTCTTTTCTTCGATGGGGTGTGAGCTCCGTCTCCTCAGTCTTTTCTTTGCTGGGGTGTGAGCTCCATCTCCTCAGTCTTTTCTTCGCTGGGGTGTGAGCTCCTTCTCCTCAGTCTTTTCTTTGCTGGGGTGTGAGCTCCTTCTTCTCAGCCTTGTCATTGCTAGGGTGTGAGCTCCTTCTCCACAGTCTTTTCTTCGCTGCGGTGTGAGCTCCTTCTTCTCAGTCTTTTCTTCGTTGGGGTGTGATCTCCTTTTCCTCAGTCTTTTCTTCGCTGGGGTGTGAGCTCCTGCTCCTCAGTCTTTTCATCGCTGGGGTGTGAGCTCCTTCTCCACAGTCTTTCCTTCGCTGGGGTGTGAGCTCCTTCTCCTCAGTCTTTTCTTCGCTGCAGTGTGAGCTCCGTCTCCTCAGTCTTTTCTTCGCTGGGGTGTGAGCTCCTTCACCTCAGTCTTTTCCTCGCTGGGGTGTGAGCTCCTTCTGCTCAGTCTTTTCTTCGATGGGGTGTGAGCTCCTTCTCCTTAGTCTTTTCTTCGCTGGGGTGTGAGCTCCATCTCCTCAGTCTTTTCTTCGGTGGGGTGTGAGCTCCTTCTCCTCAGTCTTTTCTTCGCTGGGGTGTGAGCTCCTTCTCCTCAGTCTTTTCTTTGCTGGGGTGTGAGCTCCTTCTTCTCAGCCTTTTCATTGCTAGGGTGTGAGCTCCTTCTCCACAGTCTTTTCTTCGCTGCGGTGTGAGCTCCTTCTTCTCAGTCTTTTCTTCGCTGGGGTGTGAGCTCCTTCTCCTAAGTCTTTTCTTCGCTGAGGTGTGAGCTCCTTCTCCTCAGTCTTTTCTTCGCTGGGGTGTGAGCTCCTTCTCCTCAGTCTTTTCTTCGCTGGGGTGTGAGATCCTTCTCCTCAGTTTTTTCTTCGCTGGGGTGTGAGCTCCTTCTCCTCAGTCTTTTCTTCGCTGCGGTATAAGCTCCTTCTCCTCAGTCTTTTCTTCGCTGGGGTGTGAGCTCCTCCTCAGTCTTTTATTCGCTGCGGTGTGAGCTCCTTCTCCACAGTCTTTTCTTCGCTGGGGTGTGAGCTCCTTCTCCACAGTCTTTCGTTCGCTGGGGTGTGAGCTCCTTCTCCTCAGTCAGTCTTTTCTTCGCTGCGGTGTGAGCTCCTTCTCCTCAGTCTTTTCTTCGCTGCGGTATAAGCTCCTTCTCCTCAGTCTTTTCTTCGCTGGTGTGTGAGCTCCTTCTCCTCAGTCTTTTATTCGCTGCGGTGTGAGCTCCTTCTCCTCAGTCTTTTCTTCGCTGCGGTATAAGCTCCTTCTCCTCAGTCTTTTCTTCGCTGGTGTGTGAGCTCCTTCTCCTCAGTCTTTTATTCGCTGCGGTGTGAGCTCCTTCTCCTCAGTCTTTTCTTCGCTGGGGTGTGAGCTCCTTCTCCACAGTCTTTCCTTCGCTGGGGTGTGAGCTCCTTCTCCTCAGTCTTTTCTTCGCTGCGGTGTGAGCTCCGTCTCCTCAGTCTTTTCTTCGCTGGGGTGTGAGCTCCTTCTCCTCAGTCTATTCCTCGCTGGGGTGTGAGCTCCTTCTCCACAGTCTTTTCTTCGATGGGGTGTGAGCTCCGTCTCCTCAGTCTTTTCTTTGCTGGGGTGTGAGCTCCATCTCCTCAGTCTTTTCATCGCTGGGGTGTGAGCTCCTTCTGATCAGTCTTTTCTTCGGTGGGGTGTGAGCTCCTTCTGCTCAGTCTTTTCTTCGATGGGTTGTGAGCTCCTTCTCCTTAGTCTTTTCTTCGCTGGGGTGTGAGCTCCATCTCCTCAGTCTTTTCTTCGGTGGGGTGTGAGCTCCTTCTCCTCAGTCTTTTCTTCGCTGGGGTGTGAGCTCCTTCTCCTCAGTCTTTTCTTTGCTGGGGTGTGAGCTCCTTCTTCTCAGCCTTTTCATTGCTAGGGTGTGAGCTCCTTCTCCACAGTCTTTTCTTCGCTGCGGTGTGAGCTCCTTCTTCTCAGTCTTTTCTTCGCTGGGGTGTGAGCTCCTTCTCCTAAGTCTTTTCTTCGCTGAGGTGTGAGCTCCTTCTCCTCAGTCTTTTCTTCGCTGGGGTGTGAGCTCCTTCTCCTCAGTCTTTTCTTCGCTGGGGTGTGAGATCCTTCTCCTCAGTTTTTTCTTCGCTGGGGTGTGAGCTCCTTCTCCTCAGTCTTTTCTTCGCTGCGGTATAAGCTCCTTCTCCTCAGTCTTTTCTTCGCTGGGGTGTGAGCTCCTCCTCAGTCTTTTATTCGCTGCGGTGTGAGCTCCTTCTCCACAGTCTTTTCTTCGCTGGGGTGTGAGCTCCTTCTCCACAGTATTTCGTTCGCTGGGGTGTGAGCTCCTTCTCCTCAGTCAGTCTTTTCTTCGCTGCGGTGTGAGCTCCTTCTCCTCAGTCTTTTCTTCGCTGCGGTATAAGCTCCTTCTCCTCAGTCTTTTCTTCGCTGGTGTGTGAGCTCCTTCTCCTCAGTCTTTTATTCGCTGCGGTGTGAGCTCCTTCTCCTCAGTCTTTTCTTCGCTGGGGTGTGAGCTCCTTCTCCACAGTCTTTCCTTCGCTGGGGTGTGAGCTCCTTCTCCTCAGTCTTTTCTTCGCTGCGGTATAAGCTCCTTCTCCTCAGTCTTTTCTTCGCTGGTGTGTGAGCTCCTTCTCCTCAGTCTTTTATTCGCTGCGGTGTGAGCTCCTTCTCCTCAGTCTTTTCTTCGCTGGGGTGTGAGCTCCTTCTCCACAGTCTTTCCTTCGCTGGGGTGTGAGCTCCTTCTCCTCAGTCTTTTCTTCGCTGCGGTGTGAGCTCCGTCTCCTCAGTCTTTTCTTCGCTGGGGTGTGAGCTCCTTCTCCTCAGTCTTTTCCTCGCTGGGGTGTGAGCTCCTTCTCCACAGTCTTTTCTTCGATGGGGTGTGAGCTCCGTCTCCTCAGTCTTTTCTTTGCTGGGGTGTGAGCTCCATCTCCTCAGTCTTTTCATCGCTGGGGTGTGAGCTCCTTCTGATCAGTCTTTTCTTCGGTGGGGTGTGAGCTCCTTCTCCTCAGTCTCTTCTTCGCTGGGGTGTGAGCTCCTTCTCCTCAGTCTTTACTTTGCTGGGGTGTGAGCTCCTTCTTCTCAGCCTTTTCATTGCTAGGGTGTGAGCTCCTTCTCCACAGTCTTTTCTTCGCTGCGGTGTGAGCTCCTTCTCCACAGTCTTTTCTTCGCTGCGGTGTGAGCTCCTTCTCCTCAGTCTTTTCTTCGCTGGGGTGTGAGCTCCTTCTGCTCAGTCTTTTCTTCGATGGGGTGTGAGCTCCTTCTCTTTAGTCTTTTCTTCGCTGGGGTGTGAGCTCCATCTCCTCAGTCTTTTCATCGTTGGGGTGTGAGCTCCTTCTGCTCAGTCTTTTCTTCGGTGGGGTGTGAGCTCCTTCTCCTCTGTCTTTTCTTCGCTGGGGTGTGAGCTCCTTCTCCTCAGTCTTTTCTTTGCTGGGGTGTGAGCTCCTTCTTCTCAGCCTTTTCATTGCTAGGGTGTGAGCTCCTTCTCCACAGTCTTATCTTCGCTGCGGTGTGAGCTCCTTCTTCTCAGTCTTTTCTTCGCTGGGGTGTGATTTCCTTCTCCTCAGTCTTTTCTTCGCTGAGGTGTGAGCTCCTTCTCCTCAGTCTTTTCTTCGCTGGGGTGTGAGCTCCTTCTCCTCAGTCTTTTCTTCGCTGGGGTCTGAGCTCCTTCTCCTCAGTTTTTTCTTCGCTGGGGTGTGAGCTCCTTCTCCTCAGTCTTTTCTTCGCTGGGGTCTGAGCTCCTTCTCCTCAGTTTTTTCTTCGCTGGGGTGTGAGCTCCTTCTCCTCAGTCTTTTCTTCGCTGCGGTATAAGCTCCTTCTCCACAGTCTTTCGTTCACTGGGGTGTGAGCTCCTTCTCCTCAGTCAGTCTTTTCTTCGCTGCGGTATAAGCTCCTTCTCCTCAGTCTTTTCTTCGCTGGTGTGTGAGCTCCTTCTCCTCAGTCTTTTATTCGCTGCGGTGTGAGCTCCTTTTCCTCAGTCTTTTCTTCGCTGGGGTGTGAGCTCCTTCTCCACAGTCTTTTCTTCGCTGGGGTGTGAGCTCCTTCTCCACAGTCTTTCCTTCTCTGGGGTGTGAGCTCCTTCTCCTCAGTCTTTTCTTCGCTGCGGTGTGAGCTCCGTCTCCTCAGTCTTTTCTTCGCTGGGGTGTGAGCGTCTTCTCCACAGTCTTTTCCTCGCTGGGGTGTGAGCTCCGTCTCCTCAGACTTTTCTTTGCTGGGGTGTGAGCTCCATCTCCTCAGTCTTTTCATCGCTGGGGTGTGAGCTCCTTCTGCTCAGTCTTTTCTTCGGTGGGGTGTGAGCTCCTTCTCCTCAGTCTTTTCTTCGCTGGGGTGTGAGCTCCTTCTCCTCAGTCTTTACTTCGCTGGGGTGTGAGCTCCTTCTCCTAAGTCTTTTTGTTTACTAATATTAACTTACAGAAATTAACAATTTTTTATTTTTTACCACAGGTGATAAACCTCCAGCTCAACATTCAAGAAAGTTATTAATTACTCAAGGTAACATATCTGCTATCACCTTATACAACATCAGCACACTCCTGTCCTGAAATACTCAGTGCTGCTGTGGGACTAACTCTTACCATGCTTGTTGTAACCGCTAGTTTAGTCTTTCCTCTATACACAATACTATTTATTTTCTTTCTTATTGTTCCCCTTTAAGAGGTGATGATATCGAGGAGCTCAGCAAACGCCGTCGTCAAGAGACACCGACGCTCCTACGACTATTTCGAAAGGTAACAAACAAGGAGTAATGAATGGGACGATCGTCAGAGATATTCTGCCATGATGGGAGCTCTATGTGCTGCAAACAACCCCACCCCAACATGAAGCAACACCCCAATACTCACAGAGCTCATACACATACAGACATTGCACTAGACGAGGCAGCAGCGGGGCTCAGTGGTGGGCACTCCGGTCCGGGGGTTCAAATCCGACCAGGAACAACATCTGGGGTTTGCATGTTCTCCCTGTGTTGTTGTTGTGAGTCTCTACCAACACTATAACGACAGACTGGGGTAAGATGGCAAGATTAGAGTGTGAGCTCCTGGGGACAGGGATGATGAGGGTAATACATTGTGTGAGATAGGGAGGTTAGATAGTAAGCTCCTGGTGACAGGGATGATGGGAGTGATACATTTTGTGAGATAGAGAGGTTAGATTGTCAGCTCCTGGGGACTGGGATGATGGGAGTGATACATTGTTTGAGATAGAGAGGTTAGATTGTGAGCTCCTGGGGACTGGGATAATGAGAGTAATACAATGTGTGTGAGATAGAGAGGTTAGATTGTGAGCTCCTGTGGACAGGGATGATGAGAGTGATACATTGTGTGAGATAGAGAGGTTAGATTATCAGTTCCTGGGGACAGGGATGATGAGAGTGATACATTTTGTGAGATAGGGAGGTTAGATTGTGAGCTCCTGGGGTCGGGGATGATGAGAGTGATACAATGTGTGTGAGATAGAGAGGTTAGATTGTCAGCTCCTGGGGACAGGGATGATGGGAGTGATACATTGTGTGAGATAGAGAGGTTAGATTGTGAGCTCCTGTGGACAGGGATGATGAGAGTAATACATTGTGTGAGATAGGGAGGTTAGATTGTAAGCTCCTGGTGACAGGGATGATGAGAGTCCTACAGGGATAATTGAAATGATGACACTCATTGTACAGATTGGCCTTTCAGGAGTCTGGGAACGCTGGGTGTCACCCCATATGGGAGTGGATTTTCGGCCATGATATTCTTTGTCACCCAGAGTTTCCCATAACCAGAAGCAGCTGAATAAAAGTTTTGTACAATGAGACAGAAGACGACAACAGAAAATAAGCCCCCCGTCCTCCTTGTCTTACATTTCAGGCTCTTCCCGCGAGTCAAGTCTCCGCTGGAGATGAAGATGGAGCAGTGTGAGGAGTACCGGCCCTGCGATCAGCTGTCAGAATGGGTCGGCTTCCATCAGGCTTATCGGAGATACTTCGGACCGGTGTGAAGATGTGAAGACCTGATGAGCGATGGGGGCGCAGAGTCCGCTCCAGACAAAGGCGCAATATATATGTGACCCCATACACCTGCGTTACGCTTTATATGTAGTCCAGAAACCAAATGCTCCTGCTTTTTCTGATGTATAAATGTGTGCGGGATGAAGGTTATGTCATAGCACAGAGGAGTCCGTGAAAAACATGGCGTCCGCCAAGAGCGCAAATATACCAGTAACCATTGACTAAGACGAGCTGTAGAAGCAGCAGATGTGAAATACAACATCTATTCATATTACATAAATGATATATACAGAATTCTCCATTCATTTTCACACACTAAAAATAGTTGTAACCTGGAAACTATCAGCAAGCAGGGTAACTGCAGGTGATGAAGCCTTCTATAGCTTTATCTGTATTGTAATGATGTCAATTTTGAGTAAATACCCAGGACCGCTTGAGTGCTCGTTAACACACGAGAGTCCAAATTAATTAGAAGGGGGAGGGGTATTAAGGTGTTCATTGGCCAATCAGACCCTCAGTCCATTTACAGCCGGACACCGTTATGTAACAAATAGACACAGAATAAATAACAGGTCTATCAACAGCAGCTTGATGATGGTTTCCTTGTAGGAATAAGATATACAAGTAGAAACAAACTTATATACAGAGAGCATTCTAATAACTGATTTACATGTATTATACTCCAGAGCTGCACTCTGTATTCGGCTGGTTGTTAATGGAAACAGTCAGCAAGCTTGGTGTCGGGGAGAACTTTGTGCACTCAACAAGCAGGGAATGCTAGGAATATGTACACACTGACTTAAAGAAGTACATTAATGGTGACGCGGATTCTCATTTTGGGGGTGGCCAGAATATTCGTGGATGGGCACAATTCATCTAATCGGTGACGTCTGAGAAATATACACATTTGTACATGGTTTATTATTGATGTATGGACTATTATGTCATAACTAACGCAGCAATATCTGGATAGTTTAGATGCATTGTTCTGCTATATACCACGACTCATTATATAAAAAGTAATAAATGGCTAAAAATAAAGCAAAGCACTAAAAATGTCCACGCTCTCCCGAGCCATTTTGTTATCGTCGTCTACATTATAACCTTGCACGGTCTACAAGAACATGGCCGCCACCGCAATTCCACCTATACACAGTTTTGCCTCTAGCGACAGGGAACGCTCAGTTTACTTCGCACGTGATTCCTTACTGCTTTGACCCCGGAAGTAGCTGTGTCCGTTGCCTGGACACGGAAGCGGAAGTGCGTGTTGTGAGCTGAACGTAAAGAGAGCGGGGAAGTGAATTGTGGAGTAGCCGCGGAGGTGAGGAGGGGGCTACGGCTAAAAACGTTGTGTTAAGAGATTTCGGGTTTTCTGGGAGGTGGGATCTGTGTGACCGGCAGATCCACAGTTGCAGTACCGGGATTACCGGGGGCACTTTCTAAGAGATTTTGTGTTACAATTCCTTACATTTTTCAAAATGTTTCCTGTCAGTGAATGGAAGCATTCGTGTTTTTATTCAGAGGCTGAAAACCCGTACAGACCTAAAACTACACACAGCTGAAGGTTCGTTACAATTGCATCTCCACGATACTTCATTTACATTGTAACAAATTATAAGCGCAGGAGAGAGATTTGTTCTTCTCTAGATCCGTGATCTCCAACCTGCGGTTCTCCAGCTGGTGTAAAACGACAACTCCCATCATTCCCTGACCGCCACCAACTGTCAGTGTATGCTGGGAGTTGTAATGTTGCAGCAGCTGGAGACCCACATTTACAGTCTTAGGCTAAATTCACACCTAGCGGATTCTTTAGTAACAATTACTGCAGGTAAATCCGCACCAAATCATGCAGATTTCACAACAGCCGAGTGTCTCAAAAAACATCAAATCCCTACACTAGCCCCCCCACCCGGCGCTCCTATGGCAACGCCTCCCTGGCCCCCCTGGTCTCTGTACACCCGTCATTACATGAGACCGCCGCAGCCTGTGATTGGCTCATCGTCATCTATTATTACAGCAGATTACTGAGGCACCTACCCCTAATCTAGACTGATACAATTGTAACAAAATCTCAACTGTGAGAAACATCAGGGCAAGTTTTCAGACCTTGAATGGAAGCAATGTTTCCATTCACTGACAACAAGTACGGAGCTTAGGCCCCATGCACACGGCCGTGCCCGTAATCACGGTCCGGGAATGGCCGGCCGCGTACAGCTACCTGCATTTGTGGGTCGGGCTCCCGTATAAAGTATGGCAGCACGGTCCATGAAAAGCAAAAGATAGGACATGTCCTATCTTTTGTGGAGGATTTCTACGGCCCGGACACCTTCCTGTAAATATACGGGAGGGCGTCCGTGGATAATAGAAGTGAATGGGACCGTAATTACGGGCGATTTTTACGGTCGTGTTCGTGGGGCCTTAAATGGTGAGAAACAGAAACATGACGTCTATTAGAAAGTAGCAGAAATCCTCATTGTAGGGTGATGACGGGTTCTCTCACAACATCGCCCACTGTCCAACCTGATATTAGGGCATACGGGTGTTATAAAGGGGGAGGGGTCGTCTTTTCAGGCCCCCCCTCTATTAGTCAGAGCGAGGATCCGCACTCCCTCTGCTGGACCCGGCCCGTCCACGTCTTACATGGCGGCCAACCATTCTAATGTGCGCCATGTAATACCGCATTTCCCCCCTATCGTCTGCGTGGGTTGTCGCTGTCGGAGAAACGTCGTATTATACTCCGCGCATTGAAACGCAGTTCACGGTGGTGGCAGCGAGTCCGCCAGATGGGCTCTGCAGTGTCAGTGCTACGGGGGAGGGGCCTTCTCTTTACCACTGCATATAGACGGCGGTGCCGGATATTCCAGCCCAATGACAATTTATGTGAAACCTAAAATAATTTACACTTAATTATGATTCGCTGGAACCTCGTGATGTTTCTGCTGCCATCAACCAATCAGATTCTTCTCTTTGTTGCAGGTTTCTCTTTTTCTCATTGGGACGGGTGAAAGAAGAAAATCTGCAGCAAGATGGGGCGGAGATCGACGTCTTCCACCAAGAGCGGGAAGTTCATGAACCCCACAGATCAAGCCCGTAAGTGAACTATCCGAAGCACGGGCGGTGACGCTACAGCCGCAGGGGATCTAGTCTACGTTACTTCTGCATCCTACTGCCAGCTGTAATCCGCTACTTCACATTCGGGAGATGCTGACTGTCCGACCGTTACCATATATTATGTTTCATATCTTGAGCTGATTCTGTATTACAGCATTTATTATACTCCAGAGAGCCCGCTGTAATAATTGGATGTTGTTGGAAACTGTCAGCAAGCTTGTTTTTAGTGTGCCTGAGTTCCTTATTATACAGGATGTAACTCAGGATCAGTACAGGATAAGTAATGTATGTATACAGTGACTCCACCAGCAGAATAGTGAGTGCAGCTCTGGAGTATAATACAGGATGTAACTTGGGATCAGTACAGGATAAGTAATGTAATGTATGTACACAGTGACTCCACCAGCAGAATAGTGAGTGCAGCTCTGGAGTATAATGCAGCATGTAACTCAGGGTCAGTACAGGATAAGTAATGTAATGTATGTACACAGTGTCTCCTCCAGCAGAATAGTGAGTGCAGCTCTGGAGTATAATACAGGATATAACTAAGGATCAGTACAGGATAAGTAATGTAATGTATGTACACAGTGACTCCACCAGCAGAATAGTGAGTGCAGCTCTGGAGTACAATACAGGATGTAACTCAGGATCAGTACAGGATAAGTAATGTAATGTATGTATACAGTGACTCCACCAGCAGAATAGTGAGTGCAGCTCTGGAGTATAATACAGGATGTAACTCAGGATCAGTACAGGATAAGTAATGTAATGTATACAGTGACTCCACCAGCAGAATAGTGAGTGCAGCTCTGGAGTATAATACAGGATATAACTCAGGATCAGTACAGGATAAGTAATGTAATGTATGTACACAGTGACTCCACCAGCAGAATAGTGAGTGCAGCTCTGGAGTATAATACAGGATGTAGCTCCGGATCAGTACAGGATAAGTAATGTATGTACACAGTGACTCCACCAGCAGAATAGTGAGTGCAGCTCTGGAGTATAATACAGGATGTAACTCATGATCAGTACAGGATAAGTAATGTAATGTATGTACACAGTGACTCCACAAGCAGAATAGTGAGTGCAGCTCTGGAGTATAATACAGGATGTAACTCAGGGTCAGTACAGGATAAGTAATGTATGTGCACAGTGACTCCACCAGCAGAATAGTGAGTGCAGCTCTGGAGTATAATATAGGATATAACTCAGGATCAGTACCGGATAAGTAATGTAATGTATGTACACAGTGACTCCACCAGCAGAATAGTGAGTGCAGCTCTGGAGTATAATACAGGATATAACTCAGGATCAGTACAGGATAAGTAATGTAATGTATGTACACAGTCACTCCACCACCAGAATAGTGAGTACAGCTCTGGAGTATAACACAGGATATAACTCAGGATCAGTAATGTAATGTATGTACACAGTGACTCCACCAGCAGAATAGTGAGTGCAGCTCTGGAGTATAATTCAGTATCAGTTTAACTCTTTGTGAGACTTATATAATGGTGATCAGTGGTGGTCATAGCCTGTAATTCCTTCCATTGTATGTAATAATCAGTGGTTGATCTATCTATACTGACTCTCTGCTCTGTACTGCCCCCTGCAGGAAAGGAGGCGAGGAAGCGAGAGCTGAAAAAGGTGAGAACTTGTCACTGGTTGACTATAATAAATGATTGTCTTCCTGGTCGGCATCTGCCAGTGTTGACCTGTGCACCATGGACGATGTGACTCTCCTGTGCAGCCCAAGCTCTGAATACATTAAGGGGGTGGAATATTTATTGTTTTATACTAAGGGATTCACTGGTGTAATATATGAGTAAAATATAACATTTATTTATAACTCTCTAAAAATACCTGCTGCTGAACTAAATATCGCTGGCATCCCGGCCAGAGTGACCAAGCTACAGACCCCTGATGATGAGTATTGAAACGCGTAGGGTCGGTTGTGAATAGGAATTTTTTAGCATTGGGAACACTAGCATTGTTTGTATACCTCAACACTAGGAGCTTCCGGTGCGGTTATCACGGACTCTAGTGTGAATTAGGGTCAAGACTATTGTTATGCCCATTTTTCAAATGCTGATTCCGTATTGATATTCTTGTTGAACACTGAGCTATAGGAGGTTCACAATTGAATTAGAACTCAGTTTATTATTTAATACGTTTTTATACACACGGTGGGGCTTTTTCACGGTGGTGATTGTACCCCTGTTTTTAGAGAGTTATAAATAAATGTTATATTTTACTCACATATCACACCAGTGAATCCTTTAAAATTGTTATGTTGTGGGAGCACAATTGAATATATCTTTGAAATACAGTGAATTATTGTTTTATACTAAGGCCTTATTCACACGAACGTGTTAAGCGTCCGTGTGATGGCCATTGAAACAGCGGCCATCACATGCACCTATATAATTCAGTGTGGCCGTTCGCACGGCTGTTGTTTCAACGGACCGTGCGAAGGGTCTGAGAAAATTGGACATGTCCTATTTTTCCTTTCTTCACGCATCCCTCCATAGACTCGTGATATGGCGTCCCGCAGCGCAGAGCCCGCGTGACTCAGGCCTTCGTTAATGAGCTTTGTTTGTTTCCATTGCAGAACAAGAAGCAGCGGATGATGGTGAGAGCCGCCGTGCTGAAAATGAAAGATCCAAAGCAAATCATCAGAGACATGGAGAAGCTGGATGAGATGGGTGAGAGTGGAGACCGAATCTGCAAGTAAAGTACAATGCATGTGAATGGGGGCAGCCCACCATTGATTGGTGCGAGGTCTGACTGGTGGGATCCCCGTCATCCTCAGAATGTGCAGCGACGCTCCCGGCCGCCTGCTGTGCACCAATCAGGGTGTATTCACAGCATTTGCAGTGTCTGTCCGGGAAAGCTCCACAGGCCCCCCATTCACCTCATGGTATGTGTTGGTAAACTTTAAATTTTGCTGTATGGAATAGTGGAGTTCCCCGCACTATTCCACACAGAGGTATCCAGCAAAAAAAGCTCCGACTTCACGCTATACAGGGCTTTTGTTTTACAATGGAAGCCTATGGGCGATGTGTATCTATACAGTAGCATGTCGGGAGTATATGTCAGTGGTGTCGCCCCACGTATAGCTCTGATGGACTTGGCGTGCACCGTGTGAATAGGCCCCCACAGTGCACCACCAATAATGAAGAGCGCTCGGCCCCTTCGTTCTCTTGATTGGTCGGTGAGAAGATGGGAATATCCCTTTAACAAAATTATTACATGTCGCCATTTTTTTTCTAGATTGAGCTGCAGATTTGTCTTTCATTGATGTGCAGGGGGTCAAATGCGCATTGTAATCTGCAGCAAAATGCACATATTACACATGCAGACAGGTCGCAGGCAACTCTGCAGTGCATAAGATCTGCTCCGTGGGCGCACGGCCGCATTATAAAAAAAAAAGCACAATTACACGTACTGCAGCACGGCCCTACCTAGGGGGATTCTATAGCTGTGTTCATCCTGGGCTTAGTTTCATGAATAGAATGACAGATCTGCAGTTAAGACTGACACCTGCCGTTTTTGAGTGGCAGTTGATAGGGAGAAGAAGCGAGGAGTTGTAAATCTGTAACACAATTTATAGGCCAATCAGAATCGGCACGATGTTATATGACGGGCAGCGTGATGTCGGCCATTAGTGGTTGTCACTGATACCCGTGCAGGAGAACTCCGAACCAACAGAAAATGAAAAGACTCCACACAAAAGGACGATTTAGGAAGGTTTTATGTTAAGGGGCCGCGTCGTCTCGCACTTTTCGTGCTTAATACAAACCCTATGGGGAGATTGTGGAGTAGTTGCTGCCGGCGTCGCGTGCTGATGGATCCTCCGCTTGTTCCTCAGAATTTAACCCCGTGCAGCAGCCGCAGCTCAACGAAAAAGTCCTCAAAGACAAAAGGAAGAAGCTGCGGGAGACGTTTGAGCGCATTCTGCGTCTGTACGAGAAGGAGAACCCCGAAACTTACAAGGAATTGCGCAAAATTGAACTGGATTACGAGCACAAGCGGGCGCAGCTCAGTCAGTATTTCGATGCTGTTAAGGTGGGTGCAGTCGCTTGTCCGGTTTTATGTCGTTGTGTCGTTTTTACTCGTATAACGAAATGTTCTGCAACTTTCTAATAATAAACGTTTCGCTTCCAAACTATTTTTAGATCTGTGCTTGCTGTCAGTGAATGGGAACATTCTTCTTTACACCTAGAGGCTGAAAACCCATCCTGACTTAATGCAGTGATTCTCTTTAGTCCGACATCTAATAATCCAGGAATTCTGTTAATCCAGCGCTTGTTTCCCACAACAAACTGTGCGATAATCTGGAGCGCCTGAAGACTAAGCAAGGTGAACCAACCAGGGGACGGATTACGAAAAACGAAGTGAAACTGGAATATTCTGTGTTTATATTGATCTATTAAGTCTCCCTTCCCTTGGTACATCTTCTAGACTTTTCTTTTTTTAATGACCATCCAAAGATCCAGAACATCTGACAATCCGACACTCATTAAGTCCCTAATGATTGGTTAAAGGGGTTTTGTACTTCTCACAGCTGAGGGTTTGCTTCAGTTATTCCAGTCTAGGGAAAGCCTCTCCGAGCTAAACACAGCAGCACAAATCTGCAGAAATCCAGCTGTTCAGTATCAGTATAGCCCCCTCCGGCTGGAGCGCAGGGCCGGACGCAGATTGCTGCTGTATTTACCACATAGGGGATTATCTGGACTAATGCATTGTAACAAACCCATGAGCCGGGCTCGGTCATCATGGGTTTTTAGCCTCTGGATGTGACCAATGAGTTTTCCCATTCAGTGACAGCAAGCAGGGATTTTGGCAATGGTGAGGAATTGAAGCATAAAACCTATTGGAAAGTTGCAGAACTTATGCAGCTTTATTTCCAGGAGAACGTCTTCTAGTCACTGGTCCCGTAGAATGAGACGTGGGAAGGATAAAGAACACATTGATTTTGTGTTTTCAGAACGCTCAGCACGTGGAAGTGGAGAGCATTCCCCTGCCGGACCTGCCCCATGCGCCATCTAATATTCTCATTCAAGACATCCCCCTCCCCGGAGCCCAGCCCCCCTCCATCCTGAAGAAGACGTCTGCGTATGGGTGAGTACATGAATGTGGGTAATGCCCGTCCTGCTGAATCCTGGCGACCGTCCTGTTATAATGGTAAAGCTGCTCTGCATCCTTAGACCTCCCGGCCGTGGAGTCTCGATGCCGTTCCCCCCGGGGCATGGGGTTCCCCGTTTACCTCCAGGCAAGAAGCCTCCTGGACCACCCCCGGGCCCTCCGCCACCACAGGTGCTGCAGATGTATGGGCGGAAAGTGGGCTTTGCCTTGGAGAACATCATGAAAAGGAGAGAAGAGGAAAGGTACAGCCCGGATGGAGGTAAGTGACGCACACACACACATATATATATATATATCCATTGTGATGAGGAGATATGTAGGTGCCCTGGTTGGTACAAGACACCCACTAAGGCTGGGTTCACACGACCACATTAACGTCTGTAAAGGACGGACGTATTTCGGACCGAACTCAGTGCAGGGAGCCGGGCATCACAGTTATGTACGACGCTAGGAGTCCCTGCCTCTCTGCAGGACAACTGTCCCTGTAATCATGTTTTCAGTATGGGAAAGTAGTTCCACGGAGAGGCAGGGACTCCTAGCATCGTACATAACTATGATGCTAGGAGCCCGGCTCCCTGCACTGTGTTTGGTCTGGGACTTCTGGCCGAAATACGTCCGTCCATTACGGACGTTAATATGGTCGTGTGAACCCAGCCTAAGGATGCCTCTTCCCCATCCCAAATTCCATTGGTGAGATAGAAATGTTCATACATGTGAGCCGGCAGTGACCATATACTAGTGGCCGCCCTTCTCTCTCCAGGCGTTTTAATCAAGTTTTTGGGGTCTGTTTAGGGCCTCATGTCCGTAATCCCGGCCCACGATTGCGGGGACGGCCGCGGGTCACAGCCCGCATTTTCGGGCCGTTGTCCTATCTTTTGCTTTTTACGGGTCGTGCTCCCATACTTTATATAGGAGATGTCCTACCTTTTGCGGTACACTTCTACAGCACGGATACCTATCCGTAGCGATACGGAAAGGTGCCCATAGCCAATAGAAGCGAATGGGTCCGTATTTGCGGACCGTATTACGGTCCGTAGTTACGGAGATTTTTTACGGTCGTGTTCATGGGGCCTAAGGGCGTTGTCTCATCACAGACCAGCCCTTTAATATGAGAGCCACCAAGGTGATCGGGACCCCTGTCACAGCTGATTCTGCAGCTTCTCATTTTTCCTGCAGCGGCCACAACATGCGGTGTTACATGTGGTCAGACCGGATCCGTCAGTAGCGGTTCTGGCTCATGGAGGGGGTGAGGGTATATTATAGGAAGACATTAATGGTAACCGATCCTCCGTGTGATCTCGTGGTCTCATCTCTTCAGGCTGCTGCTGTTTTTATTTTTTTACCAAGGGCTGAAAAGTCACCACGAAGCTTCCAGCTCAAGTGAGGATGAGGAATATCCCAATGAGATGGAGCAGGACAAGGAAGATGACGGCAGCAGCGACGAGGACAGTGACAGCAATCACTCCGACAGCCGGGAAAGCGACAGCGGCGAATACGCTCAGGACGAAAAGAAAAACAGCGGGGACAAGAAGGCAGCAGGTGAGTGACCCCCGGACTCTTCGTCATCGGTTTTCATTCATGAACCAGGTTATATGTTCGGGTTATATTTGTTCTGGGGTCTATATTATAATTAACCCTTTCTACCTCGTGCGTTGCTGCTATAATGTAATCTGTGCATCGTCTTTGGTCTCCTCAGGTCACAGCGTGCGGTTTGCTGATGCCCCAGAAAAGGCTCACAAAAAAAAGAAGAAAAACGTGAAGGATCTGACGCCCCTTCAGGCCATGATGTTACGGATGGCAGGTTCGTCCTCGCATTCATTTACATTGACGTTTCCTCCTTGTATATAAAACTTCCCAGTTCATAGAAGGCGTCGGGTCGTCGTCCTCTGTCCTGCTGTTACCCAGCGGACAACAAAAACAGCTGTAGTCATAGCTCTGACAGGGGGCGTCACACAGCTTTCCTAGACCCCTGAACGGCAGATCCTACAAGTGTTAATATGGTTCCCTAATATAAAATAGCTCATCTGTATATAGTCAGTAGATTACGGTCCGCTGCTCTAGACACCGCTAATGTCTGGGTGACGGATCCACTCACTTGTCTGGTAACATGTCATGAATCTGCAGGTCAGGAGGTCACAGAAGAAGACGAGGATCATGAAGCCGAAGAATATTCCTCATCTACCTCATCGGACGAGGACTCCGGCTCTGAGGATGAGCAGAAGAACGAGGAGTCTAAAACAGAATCTGCTGAGAGTAACTCGTCCTCCGCACCAATCACTGTACCTCCACCCGTTACTGTCCCACCACCGCCCCTGCAGATGCCACCGTCCATCATGACAGGGCCACCACCCCTTGGTCCACCTCCAGTTCCACCACTTCGACCACCAGGACCCCCAACAGGAATGCCACCAGGTCCACCCCCAGGTAATCTATGTGTGACGTCAGATTTAAGGCTCTTATTATAGGGCTGTAAACATGCAAATTAAGCACCGCTCTCCTGCCACAGTCTGGGGGGGATGATGATGTCGCTTCTCTCCTGCCACAGTCTGGGGGGATGATGATGTCGCTGCTCTCCTGCCACAGTCTTGGGGGGATGATGATGTCGCTTCTCTCCTGCCACGGTCTGGGGGAGATGATGATGTCGCTTCTCTCCTGCCACAGTCTGGGGGGGATGATGATGTCGCTGCTCTCCTGCCGCAGTCTGGGGGAGATGATGATGTCGCTGCTCTCCTGCCACAGTCTGGGGGAGATGATGATGTCGCTGCTCTCCTGCCACGGTCTGGGGGAGATGATGATGTCGCTGCTCTCCTGCCACGGTCTGGGGGAGATGATGATGTCGCTGCTGCTCCTGCCACGGTCTGGGGGAGATGATGATGTCGCTGCTCTCCTGCCACGGTCTGGGGGGGGGGATGATGATGTCACTGCTCTCCTGCCACAGTCTGGGGGGGATGATGATGTCGCTGCTCTCCTGCCACAGTCTGGGGGGGATGATGATGTCGCTGCTCTCCTGCCACAGTCTGGGGGGGATGATGATGTCGCTGCTCTCCTGCCACAGTCTGGGGGGGATGATGATGTCGCTGCTCTCCTGCCACAGTCTGGGGGAGATGATGTTGCGCTCTGCACAGTTTAATGTTTCTCTTAACATTTTGTATCTGCTACAGGTGCACCCCCCTTCTTAAGACCCCCAGGTCTTCGTGGTCCTCCTCCACGCTTGTTACCTCCAGGACCTCCACCTGGCCGTCCTCCAGGGCCTCCTCCAGGTCCTCCTCCTGGCCTGCCACCAGGTCCTCCACCCCGTGGACCACCACCACGATTGCCCCCACCAGCACCTCCAGGTAAAATGCCTGTACTGCTTGTGTCTTAATTGCTCGTTGTTTATTTCATACTTTTATTGCTGGATTATTTTTCTGTAATTCACTTAATATCTGTGTTTTTGGGATCGTGCTCCTATTACAAAAACGAAACGTAATATCTTATGATTGTAATTCCAGTGTCCAACTTCTGATATGTCATAGAGATGTTTTAGTAGTTGCCATGGGTGAGGGTATTTGCACTAAAAATCTCCCCCCATTCCCACCCCTAAATCTTGAATGGTGGATATGGCACTCGTGAGATCTCGCTGCCCCTTTGGCCTCTCTCTGGCGAGACATGAAGACCGTGAACAGTAATAGCCATAGTTTATTCTAGTCACTTAAATGGTTACTGCCCAGTTCCCTGTA
Source organism: Rhinoderma darwinii (assembly GCF_050947455.1). Taxonomy (NCBI): domain Eukaryota; kingdom Metazoa; phylum Chordata; class Amphibia; order Anura; family Rhinodermatidae; genus Rhinoderma; species Rhinoderma darwinii. The sequence goes on from NC_134693.1 coordinate 142,583,845, forward strand.
GAGGAAAATGTTAACACGTCACCTGTGATCACATGCTGTACCCTGTAACGACACCCCAGCAGTGACTGTATCTTCCAAGGCTTTAGAGCAGGGGTCAGCAACCTTCAGCACTCCACCTGTTGAGAAACTACAACTTCCAGCATGCTGGGAATTGTAGTTTCATAACAGCTGGAGAACTGCCGGTTGCTGACCCCGGCTTTAGGGTAAACACGGGTTGCATGACACGGGTTTTATTTCTCTCATTTCCATGTTCTATATGTTTCGCTTTTTTTCAGGTATGCCCCCTCCTCCTCGGCCTATGATGCGTCCTCCCTTGGTTCCACCTCCTGGCACTGCCCCCCCAGGCCTCTACCCTCCGACAGCGTTGGCAAACCCAGGCGTCCTGAGCGCACCCCCCAGCTTGATACAAAGACCCAAGTCAGATGACGGAGGCGCAACCATTGAGAAGAAAGCCACCGCCACCATCAGTGCCAAACCCCAGATCACAAATCCTAAGGCCGAGGTGACGCGGTTTGTACCGACTGCCCTGCGAGTGCGCAGAGAACATAAAGGCTCCGCGGTTTCTGCTCCGTCCAGGAAGCAGGAAGAGGAAGTGGTCAGGCCGGCCGTGAAAGTGGGTCCCAGGGCTGGAAACCCGATGCCTATGCAGACCAAGGACGATATGTACGAGGCGTTCATGAAAGAGATGGAGGGGCTGCTATAGGGCGCACCGTCCATGTACTTTTGTCCTGAGGTCGTCCCCCGTACGCAGCCCCCAGTCTCACGTCTGCGCACCATCACCGGGCGCTGTGTGTTGCTGCAGAGCTGAAGCCCTCGTGTTGCTGTCAGGATTACTCTGGATTGTAGTCCGGTTCTATGTTCTTTCCCGATCATTTGCAGTTTAGGTCCATTATGTCGACCATTTGCATTTCTTTTTAATGTCTTGTTATTAAACGTGTGATAAAACTGACGCGGCGCTGCGTTCGCCTCCGAATTTATGCAACGCGTTGAACAACCACAATGGGTTAAGAATGAGGAAATATTTGTCATTCAAAGGTTTTTTTATTTTAGGGGAAAAAGTTTAATCCTTGTTTAATAAAAAGTTCTGCAACTTTCTAATATACTTTGTATCAATTTTCAAAGTCTCTACTTGCTGTCAGTGAATGAAAGCTTTCTTTCCTCTTTACATCCAGAGGTGAAAAGCCACCATGGCCTAATTATTCTCACAGATCAGAAATTGTTACAATTGTATCCAGTCGGCTACTTTCTAAAATAGGTCATGTTTCACTTCCTTACCATTTTCAAGATGTCTGCTTGCTTTCTGTGAATGGAAAGAGTCTTTATTTGCTTTCACGGGCTGAAAACTGTCCCTGACCTAATATTTCTCACTGCTGAGGGTTTGTTACAATTGTATCCAGTCTAGTCCACCCTCTAGGAGCAGCAGCACAAATCTCCCTGCTGTCCTGATAGTTTGTTACAATGTATCAGTGCATGTAAAATGTATCAGTGTAGCTGTCATGATTGTATAGACAGGAAACAATTGTAGCAAACCACTAGCTGTGAGATGATTGGTCTCTAGGTTTTTGGTATCTGGATGTTTCCATTTCCTAACAGCAAGCTGAGATCTTGAAAATGGTGAGGAATTGAAACAATATTGATCAGAAAGTTGCAGAATTTTCATGATTAAACTTTATTTATAGCGTCCGTTATTTGATGGAGACTTTGAACGTTGTAGTTAATATTTAAACCTCCAGCGATCGTTCTTCAGCTCGGTATTGGACACCGCGGCTTCTATTCACTTGTTTATCCATCGGGGATGAGTCCGTGTTTGTCTTCTGATTAATCAGTGTCCGCTTACACAAATATTGAGAATTCTCCCTAAACACACACGGATTCATTCTTGATTTTTTCTAAATAAAAATAAATAAATCTGGAATCTTTAACTTTTCATCTGTTCATAGAACTTTCTATAGGAATCTAATATTGGTGGTGATCACTTGTCTCCTAGGCCACGTTCAGACTTGGCGGAATTTTTCTGCTTCAAATTCGTGTCAATTACGCAACGAATCTGCAGCAACATTTGCATATTTGACAGGTAATTCAGACGTTGCAGATATCACAGCGGATTTGCCACAGATTTCAGGTTTTTCATTGGAAAGGCTGAAATCCGCAGTGAAATTCGGGTTCTTCTCCCCAATAGACAGTGCATGCTGGGAGGGAAAATTCTGCACCGCAGCCTATGGTCCGCAGCCGAGTTTTCCGCAACGTCTGAACTAACTTGCCTAAAAATGTATTGAAAGAAATGTAAAAAAAACGGCCGCTGGAGAATTCCACTGCGGACTGTCCAGAGCGGAACTCAACAGCAATTCCGCCACGTGTGAACGTGGCCTAAGCCTTTGTTGCGAGCAAGCGGGCAGTAAGAGACCTGGGCACAATTCCCCCCTGTGCAACCTAAAACTGCACCAGAAAAACATTGCTGTATAGCGCCATACAGAAGTCAGATATACAGTGCCAGGCTGTGCAAAGATAACTAGTGCCACGCCCCAAAAAATGAGTGCTATGCCCAGATATCTACTGCCATAATGAGATAGCTAGTGCCACGTCCAGATAGCTAGTGCCACGTCCAGATAGCTAGTGCCACGTCCAGATAGCTAGTGCCACGCTGTGTCTAGATAAATTAGGGCAGTGCATATGTTGGGTAACCTGATGAGACAAAGCCCTGCATTCCTGATGATCTATAGTGGTGGGTTGAAGGGTTTATTTCTATGATCTGTGCTGGTCTAGGGTAGTAACCGGGGTCAATTAATACCTGCTGTGCACTGGTTACTCCCCTCCCCCGGCCGCAGCGTTACTGGAGAGGATTGTCCGGCCATAAGATCATAGAGCGATCATAGAGTGCTGAGGGGGCAGTTATGAGTCTGGCGGGTTGTGAAGTTGTGCGTCCGCCCTGCTAGATGCCGCTTAGGTACGGAGGTCACCGCTAGGAGGAATAGGAATTATACAGGAGCATCTTCATATGGATCTGAGGGAATGTCCAATAAGTGGGTGATTTGGAGTTCTTATGCTGGAGTTACCGGTCAGGAGACCCCTAGAAGTGCCCACAATTACTGAACTAATGTCATCAAATAAGATTGCTGGGTCTTCTAGTAAAATAAAACTGCAGTAACTGTCATAGGTAGATTAATGTTTAGTGGGTTCACATCTCCAGGTCTATACATTGCACAATGCCCATCATGTATCTGGGTGTAGTCTGCCACTGCTGGTCCTGGGTGTAGTTAATGCCACCGCTGGTTCTGGGTGCAGTCTGTGCCACCACTGGTCCTGGGTGCAGTCTGTGCCATCGCTGGTCCTGGGTGCAGTCTGTGCCACCGCTGGTCCTGGGTGCAGTCTGTGCCATCGCTGGTCCTGGGTGCAGACTGTGCCACCGCTGGTCCTGGGTGCAGACTGTGCCACCGCTGGTCCTGGGTGCAGTCTGTGCCACCGCTGGTCCTGGGTGCAGTCTGTGCCACCGCTGGTCCTGGGTGCAGTCTGTGCCACCGCTGGTCCTGGGTGCAGTCTGTGCCACCGCTGGTCCTGGGTGTTATGTGCCACCGCTGGTCCTGGGTGTAGTCTGTGCCACCGCTGGTCCTGGGTGTAGTCTGTGCCACCGCTGGTCCTGGGTGCAGTCTGTGCCACCGCTGGTCCTGGGTGAAGTCTGTGCCACCGCTGGTCCTGGGTGTAGTCTGTGCCACCGCTGGTCCTGGGTGCAGTCTGTGCCACCGCTGGTCCTGGGTGCAGTCTGTGCCATCGCTGGTCCTGGGTGCAGTCTGTGCCACCGCTGGTCCTGGGTGCAGTCTGTGCCACCGCTGGTCCTGGGTGTTATGTGCCACCGCTGGTCCTGGGTGCAGTCTGTGCCACCGCTGGTCCTGGGTGCAGTCTGTGCCACCGCTGGTCCTGGGTGCAGTCTGTGCCACCGCTGGTCCTGGGTGCAGTCTGTGCCACCGCTGGTCCTGGGTGTAGTCTGTGCCACCGCTGGTCCTGGGTGTAGTCTGTGCCACCGCTGGTCCTGGGTGTAGTCTGTGCCACCGCTGGTCCTGGGTGCAGTCTGTGCCACCGCTGGTCCTGGGTGCAGTCTGTGCCACCGCTGGTCCTGGGTGCAGTCTGTGCCACCGCTGGTCCTGGGTGTTATGTGCCACCGCTGGTCCTGGGTGCAGTCTGTGCCACCGCTGGTCCTGGGTGTAGTCTGTGCCACCGCTGGTCCTGGGTGCAGTCTGTGCCACCGCTGGTCCTGGGTGTAGTCTGTGCCACCGCAGGTCCTGGGTATAGTCTGTGCCACCGCTGGTCCTGGGTGCAGTCTGTGCCACCGCTAGTCCTGGGTGCAGTCTGTGCCACCGCTGGTCCTGGGATTGCTGCGTTTGACCCCAGTATCTGCACAGTCCTTGGGTCAGACCAGCGTCTTCTCATATGCAGAGATTTCCCAGAGTTCTATGTGACAGACGTTTTTTTTTTTTTTTTAAAACTGAACTCATTACGGAAAAACTTTGCTATAAATCTCTATAATGAGGTTACATCAGGATCGGAGTCCCCCTTTACAGGTCCATCTCACCCCAAGGTTCTCCTCATGTCCATGCCAGATGATGGGTTTATATTGGCAGAAATACGTCTATTCTGCCTGTGGAGCAACAAGCAAACATTTCATCAGAGTTAATAATACTTTGCCCCTTTCACTGCATCAAGAGAAATATAAAGTAAAGAAGCCCGAGCGGACAGTGCGAATCTCCTGCAGAAACGTCTCAGCTCCAGATCATGGACAGAGCCCCGGCCTACGCAATTATTCTACTACTCAGCATCTGGGGATCATATCATCGAAGTGGTGAGTGATAGAAAGATAGATAGATAGATAGATAGATAGATAGATAGATAGATAGATATGAGATAGATAGATATGAGATAGATAGATAGATAATGAGATAGAGAGATAGATAGATAGATAGATAGATAGATAGATAGATAGATAGATAGATAGATGATAGATAGATAGATAGATAGATAGATAGATAGATAGATAGATAGATAGATAGATATGAGAAAGATAGATAGATAGATAGATAGATAGATATGAGAAAGATAGATAGATAGATAGAGAGAGAGAGAGAGAGATAGATAGATAGATATGAGATAGAGAGATAGATAGATAGATAGATAGATAGATAGATAGATAGATAGATAGATATGAGATAGATATGAGATAGAGAGATAGATAGATAGATAGAGAGATAGATAGATATGAGATAGATAGATATGAGATAGATAGATAGGAGATAGAGAGATAGATAGATAGATATGAGATAGAGAGATAGATAGGTAGATAGATAGATATGAGATAGATATGAGATAGAGAGATAGATAGGTAGATAGATAGATATGAGATAGATAGATATGAGATAGAGAGATAGATAGGTAGATAGATAGATATGAGATAGATATGAGATAGATAGATAGATAGATAGATAGATAGATAGATAGATAGATAGATAGATAGATAGATAGATAGATAGATAGATATGGATTTGTGAAGATATTTGCTTTACACAATCTTTTCTATTTGATAGGTGCGTTGAGTCCTCCAATAAATGATTATTCCGCCCGACCAGGTGAGGAGTTTTCGTTTGTTCGTTGTCCAGACTTTACATTATATTTTTACCTTCTTTTTGGTTTATTCTGTGATATTTGATACAATTCTTCTGGATTTCACAGCTCCTAATATTGCCCTGAACGGGATCGCCACTCAATCCAGCACTAATTCTTATTTTGGGAGCGCTCAGAACGCCAATGATGGATCTATGGCCGCCAATTCTTTAAGGTCACAATGCTCTTATACGAAGAAGGAGTCGGGACCCTGGTGGAGGGTGAATCTCAAAGCCCGATACAGTATTATGTCCGTTGCCATTACTAACCGGGTCTTGGAATGCTGCAGAGAACGGATTTTTGGTGCTGAGATCATAATAGGAGATGACCCAAGTACAGGAGGAACGCGGTAAAGTATTGTAGTGGTTACTAGAAACATTAAAACCCTGGTCATCCCTGATCCCCATCTTACAGTTTTATATATACAGTATATCAAATGATCTCCTTAAACAGCGGAGTCACTGTTACATCCTATATTATACTCCAGAGCTGCGCTCACTATTCTGCTGGTGGAGTCACTGTGTACATACATTACATTACTTATCCTGTACTGATCCTGAGTTACATCCTATATTATACTCCAGAGCTGCACTCACTATTCTGCTGGTGGAGTCACTGTGTACATACATTACATTACTTATCCTGTACTGATCCGGAGTTACATCCTGTATTATACTCCAGAGCTGCACTCACTATTCTGCTGGTGGAGTCACTGTGTACATACATGACATTACTTATCCTGTACTGATCCTGAGTTACATCCTGTATTATACTCCAGAGCTGCACTCACTATTCTGCTGGTGGAGTCACTGTGTACATACATTACTTATCCTGTACTGATCCTGAGTTATAACCTGTATTATACTCCAGAGCTGCACTCACTATTCTGCTGGTGGGGTCACTGTGTACATACATTACATTACTTATCCTATACTGATCCTGAGTTATAACCTGTATTATACTCCAGAGCTGCACTCACTATTCTGCTGGTGGAGTCACTGTGTACATACATGACATTACTTCTCCTGTACTGATCGTGAATTACATCCTGTATTATACTCCAGAGCTGCACTCACTATTCTGCTGGTGGAGTCACTGTGTACATACATTACATTAATTATCCTGTACTGATCCTGAGTTACATCCTGTATTATACTCCAGAGCTGCACTCACTATTCTGCTGGTGGAGTCACTGTGTACATACATTACATTACTTATCCTGTACTGATCCTGAGTTACATCCTGTATTATACTCCAGAGCTGCACTCACTATTCTGCTGGTGGAGTCACTGTGTACATACATTACATTACTTATCCTGTACTGATCCTGAGTTACATCCTGTATTATACTCCAGAGCTGCACTCACTATTCTGCTGGTGGAGTCACTGTGTACATACATTACATTACTTATCCTGTACTGATCCTGCGTTATATCCTGTATAATACTCCAGAGCTGCACTCACTATTCTGCTGGTGGAGTCACTGTGTACATACATTACATTACTTATCCTGTACTGATCCTGAGTTACATCCTGTATTATACTCCAGAGCTGCACTCACTATTCTGCTGGTGGAGTCACTGTGTACATACATTACATTACTTATCCTGTACTGATCCTGAGTTACATCCTGTATTATACTCCAGAGCTGCACTCGCTATTCTGCTGGTGGAGTCACTGTGTACATACATTACATTACTTATCCTGTACTGATCCTGAGTTACATCCTGTATTATACTCCAGAGCAGCACTCACTATTCTGCTGGTGGAGTCACTGTGTACATACATTACATTACTTATCCTGTACTGATCCTGAGTTACATCCTGTATTATACTCCAGAGCTGCACGCACTATTCTGCTGGTGGAGTCACTGTGTACATACATTACATTACTTATCCTGTACTGATCCTGAGTTACATCCTGTATTATACTCCCGAGCTGCACTCACTATTCTGCTGGTGGAGTCACTGTGTACATACATTACATTACTTATCCTGTACTGATCCTGAGTTACATCCTGTATTATACTCCAGAGCTGCACTCACTATTCTGCTGCTGGAGTCACTGTGTACATACATTACATTACTTATCCTGTACTGATCCTGAGTTACATCCTGTATTATACTCCAGAGCTGCACTCACTATTCTGCTGGTGGAGTCACTGTGTACATACATTACATTACTTATCCTGTACTGATCCTGAGTTACATCTTGTATTATACTCCAGAGCGGCACTCACTATTCTGCTGGTGGAGTCACGGTGTACATACATTACATTACTTATCCTGTACTGATCCTGAGTTACATCCTGTATTATACTCCAGAGCTGCACTCACTATTCTGCTGGTGGAGTCACTGTGTACATACATTACATTACTTATCCTGTACTGATCCTGAGTTACATCCTGTATTATACTCCAGAGCTGCACTCACTATTCTGCTGGTGGAGTCACTGTGTACATACATTACATTACTTATCATGTACTGATCCTGAGTTATATCCTGTATTATACTCCAGAGCTGCACTCACTATTCTGCTGGTGCAGTCACTGTGTACATACTTTACATTACTTATCCTGTACTGATCCTGAGTTACATCCTGTATTATACTCCCGAGCTGCACTCACTATTCTGCTGGTGGAGTCACTGTGTACATACATTACATTACTTATCCTGTACTGATCCTGAGTTACATCCTGTATTATACTCCAGAACTGCACTCACTATTCTGCTGGTGGAGTCACTGTGTACATACATTACATTACTTATCCTGTACTGATCCTGTGTTATATCCTGTATTATACCCCAGAGCTGCACTCACTGTTCTGCTGGTGGAGTCACTGTGTACATACATTACATTACTTATCCTGTACTGATCCTGAGTTACATCCTGTATTATACTCCCGAGCTGCACTCACTATTCTGCTGGTGGAGTCACTGTGTACATACATTACATTACTTATCCTGTACTGATCCTGAGTTACATCCTGTATTATACTCCAGAGCTGCACTCACTATTCTGCTGGTGGAGTCACTGTGTACATACTTTACATTACTTATCCTCTACTGATCCTGAATGATATCCTCTACTTATCCTGAGTTACATAATGTTCTATACTTCAGAGCTGCACTTGCTATTCTGTTAATCTCCCAACACCTCTTGCTTGTTCGGTGTCTGCACAGAGCTTGCTCTGGTGATGGTATTCTATAGCAGACGCTGTACAGTCATCTGATGTGGGAAAAACTAACTTCTGGATGGCAGGAATGGCCTAACTAATAGGCAGAGCATTGCGGGTCTTGTATTGCAGATAGATCAGTGGGGGAGGGCTCCTGCTGCAGCCAGTTGTCTTACACCCACATACAGGTTTATGAGGAGGAGGGAGGTGGCAGCTGATCTCGTGGAACATGTTCTTTATTATTTTTTACGGTTTTGATATGTAGTTTAAGACAGAAAAGAATCAAGGCAGGAAATGATGGAAATTTTACTTCACGTATCTGTGTATTTACTGACCCTTTAATGACTTTCTTCCAGGTGTGGCGTCATCTCATCCATTGAATCTGGAGAAACTCTGTCCTTCTCTTGCCAAGGAATGGTCGGCCAATATGTGACGGTGACGATTCCTGAACGGGAGGAGCATTTAGTCCTGTGTGAAGTTCAAGTCTATGGATTTCTGGCTGATGGGTCAGGTGTGTTACATGATAAAACAAGAGGATAAAAAGCATCCAACTGGGCAAATGACTATTATTATTACATCTCCTCAATGTTCTATTCCAGATGATGCGAATCCATCAGATCCGAAGACCCCAAATGGAGGTAATAA